>NC_057799.1:213297707-213319388 GCF_018294505.1 Triticum aestivum | reverse complement strand
CCCTCGCCGCCTCTCCCCCGCACCCTCCGGCGCCCTCCTCCGTCGCCGGCCCGCCGCCTCCACTCCGACTCCGGCGGCCGGAGCCCCGAGCCCGAGCTCCTCGAGCATCCCTCGATCCGATCTGGTAGGAGCGTTGACTTCTCCTCGAACCCCCCTGATTTCTCTAAGTCCTAAAAATCTACAGCAAGTGCCTCTGTTTGTGATGCCGTAACTCCGTGCATGTAGCTCCGATTCGCGCGTGTAATATGTTAAATTGTTCGCCTCTTGATGCTCTTCATTTTGTTAAATTGCACCATGTTCATTAGAGGTCATCTTGATGCCCAAATATCTGTTGGAAGAGGGCTAGTTGCTGTTATTCTCTGGTTCTTATCAGAACTTGGAGATTTGTCATTTTTGTATCATTAAATCTGTGCATCTTTTGTGCATGAGCTCTACATGTGTTTTGAAGTATGCCATGCCATCTTTCTAGTGGTGTAGTCCATGTATTTTTATGATCCCTGTGGTGACTAGCACAAGCATGCAAAGTAGGCTCCATAATATTTCAGATTTCAGGGACTGATTTCTCTAAGGCCTTGTCTGCTGTAATTTTGTTGCCATGTAAACTTGATGCTACAGAGAGATCCATGCATATTTTGGAGATGTTCATTGAGGATGTTTTGTAGATATAGTTGTAGTAGATCCATTCCTGCAATTGCTTGCAATTATGGAGTGCCATAGAATGACTCAAGCTTGCTCTACTTTTGCTATAAAATATTTCTGGCAGTTTCTTAACATGATATTCATTTTGCCAAGCTTATTGTAGTTGGTCCATACATGCTATGCTTTTGTTCTTGCCATGGATAGCTTCATAAACATGCCATCTTGCTGTAGGTATGCTTGGTTTGTCATGCATTGCTCTGTAGTGAGTGCATCAAGCTCACAAAGAGGCCTACATATTAATATTTCTGCCATGCTCTGTTTTCTGCCAAGTCTGAAACCTGATAACGAAACTTGCTATGTTTACATGCTAGCCATCATATCTTCTGGTCCTTTTTGGCTTATGGTCAGTAAGGGACTTTTGTCATGTGCTTTTAGTAGAACACTTCCATGCCTTGTTTTGCTATGTTAAGTTCTTGTAGCATGTTGATTTCGTGCTCTAAACATTGCTACCTGATGCTGGTTTTCTGCCATTTCCAGTTTTTCACTAAGTCTGTGATCCCGTTATCTTTTGCACTTTTGCCAGGCTTGTTTGAGCTGGATATGTTGTGATCCAGCCGTAGCTCACTGTTCATCTTTTGTCAAGCATCTCCTGTAGATTACTTCCATGTGCTTTGTTGCTATGTTGGAGTGCTGTAGCATTGTTGCTCGTTGCATTTTAAGTGCTATCATGCTGTTAATCGCAGATTCGTGTCATTCTTGTTTTGCTTGCCATTTGCAAACCGTGCATCTGATTCCGGTGATCTTTATATCGATTTCGACCGAAATCATCTCATCTTTCCAGTGGCATGTTTGGTTTGCCAAGTTACTGCCATGTTCATCTTTTTCCTTCCGGAGCACGCATATGCATCGCATATCATATCTTGCATATCATACATGTTTTGCATCATGTTGCTTGCGCATCTCTCGTTGTTGATTGTGGTTCCGTTTGTCTGTGTTCTTTTCGTGGGTAGAGCCGGGAGACGAGTTCGTGAACGAGGAGTCTGTCGAGTACGCTTACGAGGATCAAGCTTTCGACTACTCTGAGAACCTTGCAGGCAAGATGACCACGCCCCGAAATCACTTCTATCTTTGCTTTGCTAGTTGTTCGCTCTATTGCCATGCTCCGCTACCTATCACTTGCTATATCATGTCTCCCATTTTTCCATGTCAGCCTCTAACCATCCTTTCCTAGCAAACCGTTGATTGGCTAAGTTACCGCTTTTGCTCAGCCCCTCTTATAGCGTTGCTAGTTGCAGGTGAAGTTGAAGTTTGTTCCATGTCGGAACATGGATATGTTGGGATATCACAATATCTCTTATTTAATTAATGCATCTTTATATATATTTGGTAAAGGGTGGAAGGCTCGGCGTTATGCCTGGTGTTTTGTTCCACTCTTGCCGCCCTAGCTACTGTTATACCGGGATTATGTTCCTTGAGTTTGCGTTCCTTACGCGGTCGGGTGATTTATAGGACCCCCTTGACAGTTCGCCTTGAATAAAACTCCTCCAGCAAGGCCCAACCTTGGTTTTACCATTTGCTACCTAAGCCTTTTCCCCCGGGTTTTCGCGAGCCCGAGGGTCATCTTATTTTAACCCCCGGGCCAGTGTTCCTCTGAGTGCTGGTCCAAAATAGAGCACCGTGCGGGACTGTCCCTTGGCAACTTGGGTTATGTTGGTACCTGTATGCTTCGCTTATCCGGTGTGCCCTGAGAACGAGATATGTGCAGCTCCTATCGGGATTTGTCGGCACATTCGGGCGGCTTTGCTGGTCTTGTTTTACCATTGTCAAAATGTCTTGTAAACCGGGATTCCGAGACTGATCGGGTCTTTCCGGGAGAAGGTTTATCCTTCATTGACCGTGAGAGCTTATGATGGGCTAAGTTGGGACACCCCTGCAGGGTATTATCTTTCGAAAGCCGTGCCCGCGGTTATGAGGCAGATGGGAATTTGTTAATGTCCGGTTGTAGAGAACTTGTCACTTGACCCAATTAAAATACATCAACTGCGTGTGTAGCCGTGATGGTCTCTTCTCGGCGGAGCCCGGGAAGTGAACACGGTCTGAGTTATGTATGACGTAAGTAGGAGTTCAGGATCACTTCTTGGTCATTGCTAGATGACGACCGTTCCGCTGCTTCTCTTCTCGCTCTCTCTTACGTATGTTAGCCACCATATATGCTTATTGCCGCTGCAGCTCCACCTCACTACACCTTCCTTCCCTTTAAGCTTAAATAGTCTTGATCTCGCGGGTGTGAGATTGCTGAGTCCCCGTGACTCATAGATTCTATCAAAACAGTTGCAGGTGCCGACGATGCCAGTGCAGATGATGGCCTCGATCTCAAGTGGGAGTTCGACGAGGAACGTGGTCGTTAGTATGTGTCTTTTCCTGATGATCAGTAGTGGAGCCCAGTTGGGACGATCGGGGATCTAGCATTTGGGGTTGTCTTATTTTCATCTGGATTTTGACCGTAGTCGGTCTATATGTTCGTATTTTGTATGATGTATGATTTATATTTATGTATTGTGTGAAGTGGCGATTGTAAGCCAACTCTTTATCCCATTCTTGTTCTTTACATGGGATTGTGTGAAGATGACCCTTCTTGCGACAAAACCACTATGCGGTTATGCCTCTAAGTCGTGCCTCGACACGTGGGAGATATAGCTGCATCGTGGGCGTTACATCATGTCACCACATGATCAGGTCATCTCCCATCAAAAGATCACATCAAACTTCGAAGCACACGGGTAGTTGCCTTGCATGCAACGTAACACTCACCGATGCCCATATGCCATGCACAAACTATTCAAGCAAACATGCAAAACACTCAACATATCAAAGGTTCAAACATGCTTGCCTGGTTCGGAGAAGTCGGAGTCTAGCTCGGCGAAGTTCGCGGCTCC
The DNA here is from genome assembly GCF_018294505.1 of Triticum aestivum. Taxonomy (NCBI): domain Eukaryota; kingdom Viridiplantae; phylum Streptophyta; class Magnoliopsida; order Poales; family Poaceae; genus Triticum; species Triticum aestivum. The sequence goes on along the minus strand of NC_057799.1, from coordinate 213,315,813 downwards.
GTCACCTCCTCCGGTATCTACGGTATAAAGAAACCGTATACCAACGTGAATACCGTTGCGTGTATAAAAATTATTCCAAAATTTTTCCAAATAAATACTAGAAAAAACTAGACAAAAATTTAAGACTGACAAAAAAAGAATCAATCAAAAAGCATCTTTATACCGTAGATACAAGGGTTTTAGTCCAAGGACTAATCTGTGATGAAACAGAAAAGATCCAGGGGCTTGCTTGAAAAGGCAGAAAACGCTTCGGTACGAAATACGCCAGCCCAGAAGGAAAACACACTTTGCCCGAAGGCGCCTTCAGAAAACGGTTTGAAGGAAAAGAAAGAGAGGCTGACGGGGGGGGTCCCACCCGTCAGGTTGAAACTCCGAACAGGGCTCGCCGGCGCCCGAAGGCTGTGGTGGTCGCCGGCGTTGATCCATGGTGAGGTAGGGGATCGGAGGGTACCTACGGGTTCAGGGTGTCCTTCCGTGTCGGTGGGTGGTGGACTTGACCGTCGGCGAGCACCACGGCGACGGCGGCCTTAACTCCGGCGGACGGTGGTTCGGGCGAGGATGAAACTCTCCGGTGGGTGCTGCAAACTCCAAATTAGGGCGCGGGTTAGAGAGGTGGATGCACTAGGAGGCTACTGGCATGAGTTGAGAGGCGGGGGTGCACGCACTTGAGCGAATCTTGCCGGATCCCGAAGCGGGTCGAGGCGGCCGGAGTTGGGGAAGAAGACTTCCTCGAGGCCTTCCCACTGGCTTGGCGTGGTTCTTGTGGGGTGGAGTGATGGTGCGTGTTCGAGTTCGAGCTTGGGACCTCCTTTTATAGGCGATCCGAGGAGGTGGCCGTGAACGGGATAACGCCGGCGAGCAATTATGGCGAGGCAGAGGTTGGGCAGGAGGTTTAGGTGATTTGGCATCATCGTGGTGGTCCACTGGTACCGTTTCTCAGCTAAAAAACCTCGGTCGGACTTGGGTAATGCTCCGGTCCTCGACGGAACGGCCGTACGGGCACGACGGCGGCAGGGAGCGCGCTCCGTGCCTCCCAGTTCATGACGACGGCTCTGCAGTGTGCACAGAGGATGGGACGGCCACGCGGTGGCCTCTGGTGGCTTGGGCGGTGCTGGACGGCGCCGTCCCTCGCTGCGCCTCTCTGTCAGCCGCAGCGGGCGCTGCTGCCGCCGCGCACGGGGCGATGCACCTCGGCCAGCCCGCCGCCGACGCCCGCAAGCGTCCAGGCGACCGTGCGGCGCGGTGGATAAGAAGGGGGAACAGGGAGCAAGGCGCCACTGCAGTCACTGGCGAGATCGACATGATGTTCTGAAGAAAACGACATCGGCTACTGAAACTGTTTTCTGAACTCTGAACTTTGGCAGTAACAGTGCAAGCCAGGTGTTCGACGATATGATTTGGGCACGAGGAAATTTTTTCTGGAGCTGGGACTTGGTGAGGTGACCTCTTGATGCACCTAGAGGCTGCCTGAATTTTCTCAGATTTTTAGGAGAAGAAAACAAATGAATTTCACCAAATTTAGCAAATATGGCCCAAACTTGCAGCAAGCACATTTTGAAAATTTTGAACTGGAGACCAGTGGATCTTCATGGATCTTGGTTGAGGGTTCTAAGGACTAGCTAGGGAAACTTGTTTGGAGGCAAAACTCAAAGGAAAACTAGTGGTTCCTTTGTAAATCTCCAAGGGCCAAAATAGGAGGCAGAAAAGATTTTTGATTAAAAATAAATGGAGATAAAATCATGGGGAAGTTTAACTTGCTGGATTGGAAGTTTGACTTGACACAAAGTGGGGAGATGGCCTTTGGGAGGAGTTTTCAACTTAGGTTATGGCAAGAGATAAGTTTTGAAAGGGAAAGGATCACCCCATAAGCCATAGGGCTATTTATAAAGAAAAGATTTTCAAAATCTTTCCCAAGGAAAAACACTTGTGTTGAGTCAACACAAGATGAAAAACCTCCAAGACCAAAGATCAAGTCTTGGATGAACCCAAACAAAATACTTGTCATAAAAGAAAACTTTTGAGAAGGAGAGTCCTTTTAAAAAAAATTCAATAACCTCCTTCAAATCAAATAAAGATTTTGATAAAACCAAATAAAATTTTTGGGTGTCACAACACCTACCCCCTTAGGAAAAATCTCATCCCCGAGATTTCAGATGATCCTCAAATAGGTGTGGGTATTCTGCCTGAAGAAAGTCCTCTCTTTCCCATGTTGCTTCATCCTCGGTGTGATTGCTCCACTGAACTTGGAAAAATTTAATTGTTTTCTGACGGGTCCTCCTTTCAGATTCTTCCAATATTTTTACTGGCCGCTCTCTGTAGGTGAGGTCTGGTTGCATGTCAATGTTCTCATGACATACATGCTTTTCCGGGTTGCTTACACATCTCCTCAACTGTGAAACGTGGAACACGTCGTGGACGTCTGACAGCTCTTTGGGTAGGTCTAGCTGGTAGGCTACTGTGCCTCTTCGTGCAACCACACAGAAAGGTCCAATAAATCTTGGGGCTAGCTTTCCTTTAATTTTGAACCGTTGCAGGCCCCTCATAGGAGACACTCGTAGGTATACATATTCACCGGGTTCAAAGCTGACCTTACGATGTTTTCGATCGTAATAGCTCTTTTGTCGGCTTTGAGCTGTCTTGAGTCGGTCCCTGATTTGTTTAACTTTCTCCTCGGCTACCTTGGTTAGTCTATCTGTGATGACCCATATGGCATCATTTCCGTGTTGTGACCGGGGTAGTCCGACGATAAAATCCATCCCAATTTCATCCCATTTCCACTCAGGTATCCTGTTTGGCTGTAGAAGCCCTGCTGGTTTTTGATGCTCGGCTTTAATGCGCTGACATGAATCACAACAAGCAATGAATGTGGCTATGTCCCTTTTCATACTGTGCCACCAAAATCTTTCCTGAATGTCCTTATACATTTTGGTTCCTCCAGGGTGGATTGAATATGGGGCGGTGTGGCCTTCGGTTAGGATTTGCTGTTTGAGGTCCTCAATGTTTGGTACGCAAAGTCTGTCCCCGTACCATAATACTCCCTCATTGTCTACGACGAACTCTGAAGCCTTGCCAAGGCTCACTTTTCTCTTTATACCTTTGATCGTGGATGTCCATGCCGAGCCTTCTTAATCTGTTCCATTAGGGTGGGCTGTATCTCCAGATTTGATACGTTGCCCTCAGTGACTATCACCATGTTGAGTTTGGCGAACTCCTGCTGAATTTCAGGCCTCAAGTTCTGTGGACTGTCGTTGCCCGAGCTGGGGTTCCGACTAAGAGCGTCTGCCACTACATTTGCTTTTCCTGGATGGTAGTGAATGCCGACATCATAATCCTTGACTAATTCCAACCAGCGTCGTTATCGTAAATTGAGCTCTGGTTGCGTGAAAATATATTTAAGGCTTTTATGATCCGTATATATTTCACAACGATTTCCCAGCAAAAAGTGCCTCCACTCTTTGAGTGCATGGATGACTGCTGCTAGCTCCAAATCATGAGTAGGATAATTTTCTTCATGCTTCCGTAGTTGCCTGGAAGCATATGCGACAACTTTGCCGTCCTGCATCAATACGCACCCGAGGCCCTTCCGGGATGCGTCACAATACACTTCAAAACTTTTGTGTATGTTCGGCACAACCAAAACTGGTGTTGTTGTTAATTTCCTTTTGAGTTCTTGGAAGCTTTTCTCGCACGTTTCAGTCCATACAAATTTCTTATCCTTCTTGAGTAACTGTGTCATTGGTTTTTGCCACGGTGGAGAATCCCTCAATAAACCTTCGGTAATATCCAGCCATTCCTAGGAAACTTCGTACATCTGTGACGTCGGCTAGTGGTTTCCAGCCAAGTACGGCCTTGACTTTTTCTGGGTCTACGGCAACGTCCTCTTGGGTCAATACATGGCCTAGAAAACCAACCTGTCTTAGCCAAAATTCACATTTGCTAAATTTGGCGTACAATTGATGTTTCCTTAATTCTCCCAATACAATTCTGAGATGTTCAGCATGTTCTTCCGGTGACTTTGAGTATACCAGAATATCATCAATGAACACCACAACAAATTTGTCCATAAATTTCATAAACACTTTGTTCATGAGGTGGACAAAATATGCGGGGGCGTTCGTCAGTCCAAACGGCATTACTGTGAACTCATATAATCCGTATCTGGAGGTGAATGCTGTCTTAGGGATATCTTCTGTTCGTACCTTTAATTGATGATACCCCGATCTTAAATCAATTTTCGAGAACACCTTGGCTTGTGCGAGCTGGTCAAATAAATCATTTATCCGTGGCATCAGATATTTGTTTTTGATGGTGACCATGTTGAGTGCTCGATAGTCTATACACAATCTCAGTGTCCCATCCTTTTTCTTGGCAAATAATACTGGTGAACCCCAAGGTGAGGAGCTGGCTCGTATAAATCCTTTGTCCAGTAATTCTTTTATTTGGTTCTTTAATTCTACCAACTCGGAGGGTGCCATTCTATAAGGTCTCTTGTAAATGGGGGGGGTGTCTGGTGCTAGTTCAATGCTGAATTCTATTTCCTGGTCTGGTGGCATGCCTGGTAGTTCTTCGGGAAATACGTCAGGAAACTCACACACCACTGGAACTTTTCTCAATTCTGAAATGTCCACCTTGTTCAACTTTGCTTGCCGTGACCGTGGTCTCTCTTGAGCTACAACTTTTATTGTCTTGCCGTGATGATGAGTAAGAATCACAGTCCGATTGAAGCAGTCGATAAATCCCTTGTTGGTGGTTAACCAGTCCATTCCTAGGATAACATCCAATCCTTTATTTTCCAACACGATGAGATTTGCCTGAAACTTTAGTCTTTCAAACTCAATAATCACACCTTGGCAGTAACTCTGAGTGATCTGCTTATTCCTGGGGGACTTGATGATCATGGACTTTTCCAAAGGAAGTATCGGAAAACCATGTTGCAAAACAAAACTCCTCGAAATGAACGAGTGAGAAGCTCCAGAATCAAACAAAACCGTGGCAGGTATTGTGCTGACAGGGAACGTACCGAGTACAATGTCTGGGGCATTCTGTGCTTCCTCCTTGGTCACATGGTTCAGGTGACCCTTCCTGTGATTGTTGTTGGGGTTGAAGTTGTTACGCCTGGGGGCTGAATTACTTCCACCATTGTTCGGCTTGGGGGCCGAGTTCCTTGGCTTTGGGCATTGTTTGGCATAGTGCCCTTCCTCTCCACAAGCATAGCAAGTAACACCTGGGCGGTACATAAAGTCCTTGTCCCTTGAATGAAAATGTTTGGTTGGCCTTAGAGCAGTGGTCGTGGATTATCTCGCTTCATTCCTCTGAATATCAGCCTTGCTCCGGTTGTTGCGAGCATGAGTCGTCTTGTCCCTTTTTCGCTTGCGAATATCCTCCAGGCTGCGGCGCTCATTCTCCAACGTAATGGCCTTGTCAACCAGTGTTTTGAAATCTGGAAAGGTGTGTACGACCAGCTGGCATTTAAGTGCTGGCGCCAGACCGTCCAAAATTTTTTCCATCCTTTTATTCTCAGTCATATGCTCATCGAAGGCATAACGAGATAATTGGGTAAACTGACTATTGTACTCAGTCACTGTCATGCCTCTCTGCTTGAGGTCATCAAACTCCCTTTTCTTGATCTTTATAATGCTCCTGGTAATGTGCGCCCCAGGAAAACCTTCCTTAAACTCTTCCCAGGTGATGTTATGTTCATTGGGGTGCATGTGTAGAAAATTTTCCCACCACGCTGCAGCTGCTCCAGTGAGGTAGTGAGGTGCATAAAGCACCTTCTACGATCTGAGCATTGTGCAATAATCAACTTCCTTTCGATGTCTCGAAGCCAATCATCGGCCTCGAGTGGCCTATCAGTGTGAGCGAACGTTGGAGGACCTGTCTTTTGTAGTTCAGACAACTTGGAGTGCGGTTGGTATGATTCACGGTGGTTTCCCATATTGATAACCTGATTCATCATCTCTTGATGCTGCTGCTGGCTTTGCTCGAAAAGGTGGCATACTTGAGAAAATGCTGCTTCACTTCCCTGCTGACTAGACTGCTCCTGTGTGAAGTTGTTGCTTGTCTGGGTCCCATAAACTTCTTCCGGTGGATTTGGCGTGGAACGAGTGCAGGGACGAGGCATTTTCCACTCTGGGGTATTTTTGCAAAACTCATGAGGAAAACTGTGTGGCACAAGGAATAATTTTGCAAAGGCGAAAATTAAAAGACCCCAAGATTTTTCAAGAAAAAAAAATACTTGATTTCGCATGGAGAAGGACTGCTCAGTACATATCTTACACGCGAGTCGTAATTATACAATACATCACTCAGGATGTGCGTACACATTCCTGACATGTTATTTAGGCTAGTTCACTTCTCCGAGTTCCTACATGATGCGCACACAAACTACTTCTCACCAAACCTATGTACATATAAACATATCATACATGCTGGCACATCGCACGGCTGCTAGGCGCACTCAGTCGGAGATGGTGAAAACTTCCCTCGGCCTGCCGAGGGTAAGACCCAGTGGTGCAGGAGACTCAACCTCCTCCTCATTAATAGGTTCCAGGCGCGAAGTACTGCGTTGAGGAGCTGGTGCGGGTGCGGCCGGTGGTGCAGCTCTACTTGGAGTAGGAGCAATGACTTGGTCAAACTCCTCAGTGGTAGGCAGACGGCGAGCGGTGGCTAAAATGGCAGGTGCATAGGATGCTGAGGACGAGACGAAAGTCAGTGGCGGTGCCATGTGGAGAAGCTCCCTCCTGTTGGCGGAGCAGCCCTGAACTGAGTCCATACGGGCAGCCACAAGGTCGTCCACGAGGTTGTCAAAAGCTGCCTCAAGAGCTTTGAGATACTCAACAAGCATCTCGATAGCCTCATCTCTCTCTCCCCTATGGCAAGCGAATGCATAGTGACAAGTATATGGCACATGGCATGGGAGGTAGCGGTAGCGACGAGTCTTCATCGTAGAAAGAACATCCCGAAGACGAGCTATTGCCTCACGGGCGGCATCCTGCATGGCATGCCTCTCCATAGGCATGGCCCTTCCCACAAAACGGAAGTGGCGAGACGCAGAACGTCCTCCCTTGAATTGCACCACGGCCTGGTGCATAGACACGTCGTCGCTGAGCTTGTGCTGGTAAAGTGTGAACTCTGGACGAGTCGATGGCCCGATCGTGAGCTTGGTGATGGAGACGAGAAGCTTGACAAACCCCTCAGGCACATTGGCGAACACCCATGACTCGCAGCCGTTGGCAGCCATCTACAAAAGTAGGCAAAAATTCCGAATAGTCAAATCATAAATTTATGATGACTAACAGAAAATAGCTACCTTTGCAAAATGCTAAAAAACACTAAAAACGCTAATAACCGATTAGCGATCGCACCTAGTGGCTTCCTACAGTCAGCCTGGCTCTGATACCAAGTTTGTCACGACCGGTTTTCCAATAAAACATTTATTGAGAAACCGATCCCTTAAACGGACCAGTAGAGAAGAATCCTTCTTACTGGTAGACAAATTCTTGATTACAGAAAAAAATCCAGAAGTACTAAATATAACACAAGGTTGAGCGGAGGCTCCTCAACAATTTATTACAAGCACGCCGATATTATACATAAAGCCGGATATGACACAAGGGGTATGATGGCATAACTACTGACTCGTAATAAAAGTGGTGGTGGATATGTCACAGTGAAGTGGGTGACAGGACTCCTAAATCTTACAGCTCATCGAGCGTCGGAGTGAGGCTCGAGGACTTTTATTGTGGGTAGCGGAAGCGTATATAATACAAGTGACCAATTCCAGGATCGCACGGGACTGACTGGGACTCCTCTAGGCGTCGGACTCGCTATCGAACTCATCATCCATGAGATCGCCTTCATCAACATCTGGCCAAATCAACAAGCCAGGTGAGTACTATGAAAGTACTCGCAAGACAGTTTGGACATAAGATATAACAAATGCAAACATGATGCATAAGAGCAGATTAGTAATGCGCACTCAGATAATAAAATTTGCACTGCATGAGAAATAAAAAAGTAAGTCGGGCGGTAGTCCTCCCGAAATCACAATAAAATACTAAAGGCCAATCGAGTGTCTGAAATGACGCCTCGAAAGGGTAAAAATAAATTAACAATGCCGCAGTCGGGCGTCAGGGCGACACCACATAAAGGGCTTATATCAAAAGTAAATAACAAGAGTGCCACAGTCGGACGTCTGAGCGACATCACATAAAGGGCTTATAATATAAAAGAAATAGCAAGCATCCCATAGTCGGACGTCTGGGCGACATCACATAAAGGGCTTATAATATAAAAGGAATAGCAAGCATGCCACAGTCGGACGTCTGGGTGACATCACATAAAGGGCTTATATCAAAAGTAAATAACAAGAGTGCCACAGTCGGACGTCTGAGCGACATCACATAAAGGGCTTATATCAAAAGTAAATAACAAGAGTGCCAAAGTCGGACGTCTGAGCGACATCACATAAAGGGCTTATATTTCATAACTCGATATTCCAGTAGCTCATGAAGTTAAATCATCTCAAGGAAATACTCAGGTACGAAATAATAAAATGGTTAGTCCATCCACAGGAATAACAATCAATCTGGGTTACCACTCAAGCTTGTTCACCGGGGATTTTCACTGAGACTGACACAGGGACTGATGTGGATATGGATATGGATATGTTGCCCAAGGTCCTTGACCATGGACACAATTTCTCGAAAGGTTTTGACTCTGCAGAGTTTGTACTTTTAATCCACAGCCATCGGATTTCGGTAGCCACAAAGGACTAGTTCCGTTTACGGTATTTTAGGAGAAACACATCTAACCAGTACACACCCATTCCACATTCCGATGCCAGGAATCACCCTAGGCAACGTTCAAGAAAAACCTTGAGACAGGGAGGCTACAACCTCGCGTAGCATGGGATCAAATTTATATCGCGCGCTCTAAGGGGTGCCCCCCTCTCGGTCCCAACCGGAAACACCCATGCCCCCTGACCGGATGACTGGCTTTAATCTAGGGCCATGGAACCCTCATCCAGGCCCCTCTATTTGGTGTGTACAAGGAAAGAGGTTTGCAACTTACTAAACCGTATTCTTTGCAGAAAACATGTGGCAGCACGGAAAAGGACGAACGGTAACATGGCTCGGCCGACGTTAACGCCGGAGTTTAACGGTTCACGTAAGACTGGCATGCTACAACAACACCATCTTATTACCTCTCATGTCACCACATGATCAGGTCATCTCCCATCAAAAGATCACATCAAACTTCGAAGCACACGGGTAGTTGCCTTGCATGCAACGTAACACTCACCGATGCCCATATGCCATGCACAAACTATTCAAGCAAACATGCAAAACACTCATCATATCAAAGGTTCAAACATGCTTGCCTGGTTCGGAGAAGTCGGAGTCTAGCTCGGCGAAGTTCGCGGCTCCGTCACCTCCTCCCGGTATCTACGGTATAAAGAAACCGTATACTAACGTGAATACCGTTGCGTGTATAAAAATTATTCCAATTTTTTTCAAATAAATACTAGAGAAAACTAGACAAAAATTTAAGACTGAAAAAAAGAATCAATCAAAAAGCATCTTTTGTTTAAAAGATATAAGGGTTTTAGTCCAAGGACTAATCTGTGATGAAACAGAAAAGATCTAGGGGCTTGTTTGAAAAGGCAGAAAACGCTTCGGTACGAAATACGCCAGCCCAGAAGGAAAACACACTTTGCCCGAAGGCACCTTCAGAAAACGGTTCGAAGGAAAAGAAAGAGAGGCTGACGGGGGGGTCCCACCCGTCAGGTTCAAACTCCGAACAGGGCTTGCCGGTGCCCGAAGGCTGCGGTGGTCGCCGGCGTTGATCCACGGCGAGGTAGGGGGATCAGAGGGTACCTACGGGTTCAGGGTCTCCTTCCGCGTCGGTGGGTGGTGGACTTGACCGTCGGCGAGCACCACGGCGACGGCGGCCTTAACTCCGGCGGACGGTGGTTCGGGCGAGGATGAAACTCTCCAGTGGGTGCTGCAAACTCCAAATTAGGGCGCGGGTTAGAGAGGTGGATGCACTAGGAGGTTACTGGCATGAGTTGAGAGGCGGGGGTGCACGCACTGGAGCGAATCTTGCCGGATCCCGAAGCGGGTCGAGGAGGCCGGAGTTGGGGAAGAAGACTTCCTCGAGGCCTTCCCAGTGGCTTGGCGTGGTTCTTGTGGGGTGGAGTAATGGTGCGTGTTCGACTTCGAGCTCGGGACCTCCTTTTATAGGCGATCCGAGGAGGTGGCCGTGAACGGGATAACGCCGGCGAGCAATTACGGCGAGGCAGAGGTTGGGCAGGAGGTTTAGGTGATTTGGCATCATCGTGGTGGTCCACTGGTACCGTTTCTCAGCTAAAACCTCGGTCGGACTTGGGTAATGCTCCGGTCCTCGACGGAACGGCCGTACGGGCACGACGGCGGCAGGGAGCGCGCTCCGTGCCTCCCAGTTCACGACGACGGCTCTGCAGCGTGCATAGAGGAGGGGACGGCCACGCGGTGGCCTCTGGTGGCTTGGGCGGTGCTGGACGGCGCCGTCCCTCGCTGCGCCTCTCTGGCAGCCGCAGCGGGCGCTGCTGCCACCGCGCACGGGGCGATGCACCTCGGCCAGCCCGCCGCCGACGCCTCGACATGATGTTCTGAAGAAAACGACATCGGCTACTGAAACTGTTTTCTGAACTCTAAACTTTGGCAGTAACAGTGCACGCCAGGTGTTCGACGATATGATTTTGGCACGAGGGAAATTTTTCTAGAGCTGGGACTTGGTGAGGTGACCTCTTGATGCACCTAGAGGCTGCCTGAATTTTCTCAGATTTTTAGGAGAAGAAAACAAATGAATTTCACCAAATTTAGCAAATATGGCCCAAACTTGCAGCAAGCACATTTTGAAAATTTTGAACTGGAGACCAGTGGATCTTCATGGATCTTAGTTGAGGGTTCTAAGGACTAGCCAGGGAAACTTGTTTGGAGGCAAAACTCAAAGGAAAACTAGTGGTTCCTTTGTAAATCTCCAAGGGCCAAAATAGGAGGCAGAAAAGATTTTTGATTAAAAATAAATGGAGATAAAATCATGGGGAAGTTTAACTTGCTGGATTGGAAGTTTGACTTGACACAAAGTGGGGAGATGTCCTTTGGGAGGAGTTTTCAACTTAGGTCATGGCAAGAGATAAGTTTTGAAAGGGAAAGGATCACCCCATAAGCCATAGGGCTATTTATAAAGAAAAGATTTTCAAAAAATTTCCCAAGGAAAAACACTTGTGTTGAGTCAACACAAGATGAAAAACCTCCAAGACCAAAGATCAAGTCTTGGATGAACCCAAACAAAATACTTGTCATAAAAGAAAACTTTTGAGAAGGAGAGTCCTTTAAAAAAAGTATTTAAATAACCTCCTTCAAATCAAATAAAGATTTTGATAAAACCAAATAAAATTTTTGGGTGTCACAACACCTACCCCCTTAGGAAAAATCTCGTCCCCGAGATTTCAGATGATCCTCAAATAGGTGTGGGTATTCTGCCTGAAGAAAGTCCTCTCTTTCCCATGTTGCTTCATCCTCGGTGTGATTGCTCCACTGAACTTGGAAAAATTTAATTGTTTTCTGACGGGTCCTCCTTTCAGATTCTTCCAATATTTTTACTGGCCGCTCTCTGTAGGTGAGGTCTGGTTGCATGTCAATGTTCTCATGAGATACATGCTTTTCCGGGTTGCTTACACATCTCCTCAACTGTGAAACATGGAACACGTCGTGAACGTCTGACAGCTCTTTGGGTAGGTCTAGCTGGTAGGCTACTGTGCCTCTTCGTGCAACCACACAGAAAGGTCCAATAAATCTTGGGGCTAGCTTTCCTTTAATTTTGAACCGTTGCAGGCCCCTCATAGGAGACAGTCGTAGGTATACATATTCACCGGGTTCAAAGCTGACCTTACGATGTTTTCGATCGTAATAGCTCTTTTGTCGGCTTTGAGCTGTCTTGAGTCGGTCCCTGATTTGTTTAACTTTCTCCTCGGCTTCCTTGAGCATGCCTGGGCCGAAGATTCGACTGTCACCTGTTTCTGACCAATTTAATGGGGTACGACATCTCCGCCCGTACAATGCTTCAAAAGGTGCCATTTGTAGGCTGGCTTGGTAACTGTTGTTGTATGTGAACTCGGCATATGGCAAGCTTTCCTCCCAACTGGTTCCATAGGTGAGAACACATGCTCTCAGCATGTCTTCTAGGATTTGGTTCACGCGTTCAGTTTGTCCATCAGTCTGGGGTGGTACGCTGTACTGAATGCTAGTTGTGTTCCCAGAGCTTGTTGTAAATGATCCCAAAATCAAGAGACGAATTGAGTGCCCCGGTCAGATATTATGGTCTTTGGGACTCCATGCAGACAAACTATACGGGAGAGGTAAAGCTTAGCAAGCTTCTGAGTGGAGTAGGTCGTCTTCACGGGAATGAAATGTGCTACCTTGGTTAGTCTATCTGTGATGACCCATATGGCATCATTTCCGTGTTGTGACCGGGGTAGTCCGACGATAAAATCCATCCCAATTTCATCCCATTTCCACTCAGGTATCCTGTCTGGCTGTAGCAGCCCTGCTGGTTTTTGATGCTCGGCTTCAATGCGCTGACATGAATCACAACAAGCAATGAATGTGGCTATGTCCCTTTTCATACCGTGCCACCAAAATCTTTCCTGAATGTCCTTATACATTTTGGTTCCTCCAGGGTGGACTGAATATGGGGCGGTGTGGCCTTCGGTTAGGATTTGCTGTTTGAGGTCCTCAATGTTTGGTACGCAAAGTCTGTCCACGTACCATAATACTCCCTCATTGTCTACGACGAACTCTGAAGCCTTGCCAAGGCTCACTTTTCTCTTTATACCTTCGATGATGGGATGTCCATGCTGAGCCTTCTTAATCTGTTCCATTAGGGTGGGCTATATCTCCAGATTTGATACGTTGCCCTCAGTGACTACAACCATGTTGAGTTTGGCGAACTCCTGCTGAATTTCAGGCCTCAAGTTCTGTGGACTGTCGTTGCCCGAGCGGGGGTTCCGACTAAGAGCGTCTGCCACTACATTTGCTTTTCCTGGATGGTAGTGAATGCCGACATCATAATCCTTGACTAATTCCAAGCAGCGTCATTGTCGTAAATTGAGCTCTGGTTGCGTGAAAATATATTTAAGGCTTTTATGATCCGTATATATTTCACAACGATTTCCCAGCAAAAAGTGCCTCCACTCTTTGAGTGCATGGATGACTGCTACTAGCTCCAAATCATGAGTAGGATAATTTTCTTCATGCTTCCGTAGTTGCCTGGAAGCATATGCGACAACTTTGCCGTCCTGCATCAATACGCACCCGAGGCCCTTCCGGGATGCGTCACAATACACTTCAAAACTTTTGTGTATGTCCGGCTCAACCAAAACTGGTGCTGTTGTTAATTTCCTTTTGAGTTCTTGGAAGCTTTTCTCGCATGTTTCAGTCCATACAAATTTCTTATCCTTCTTGAGTAACTGTGTCATTGGTTTTGCCACGGTGGAGAATCCCTCAATAAACCTTCGGTAATATCCATCCATTCCTAGGAAACTTCGTACATCTGTTACGTTGGCTGGTGGTTTCCAGCCAAGTACGGCCTTGACTTTTTCTGGGTCTACGGCAACGCCCTCTTGGGTCAATACATGGCCTAGAAAACCAACCTGTCTTAGCCAAAATTCACATTTGCTAAATTTGGCGTACAATTGATGTTTCCTTAATTCTCCCAATACAATTCTGAGATGTTCAGCATGGTCTTCCGGTGTCTTTGAGTATACCAGAATATCATCAATGAACACCACAACAAATTTGTCCATAAATTTCATAAACACTTTGTTCATGAGGTGGAAAAAATATGCGGGGGCGTTCGTCAGTCCAAACGGCATTACTGTGAACTCATGTAATCCGTATCTGGAGGTGAATGCTGTCTTAGGGATATCTTCTGTTCGTACCTTTAATTGATGATACCCCGATCTTAAATCAATTTTCGAGAACACCTTGGCTTGTGCGAGCTGGTCAAATAAATCATTTATCCGTGGCATCGGATATTTGTTTTTGATGGTTTCCATGTTGAGTGCTCGATAGTCTATACACAATCTCAGTGTCCCATCCTTTTTCTTGGCAAATAATACTGGTGAACCCCAAGGTGAGGAGCTGGCTCGTATAAATCCTTTGTCCAGTAATTCTTTTATTTGCTTCTTTAATTCTACCAACTCGGAGGGTGCCATTCTATAAGGTTTCTTGTAAATGGGGGTGGTGCCTGGTGCTAGTTCAATGCTGAATTCTAGTTCCCGGTCTGGTGGCATGCCTGGTAGTTCTTCGGGAAATACGTCAGGAAACTCACACACCACTAGAACTTTTCTCAATTCTGAAATGTCCACCTTGTTCAACTTTGGTTGCCGTGACCGTGGTCTCTCTTGAGCTACAACTTCTATTGTCTTGCCGTGATGATGAGTAAGAATCACAGTCCGATTGAAGCAGTCGATAAATCCCTTGTTGGTGGTTAACCAGTCCATTCCTAGGATAACATCCAGTCCTTTATTTTCCAACACGATGAGATTCGCCTGAAACTTTAGTCTTTCAAACTCAATAATCACACCTTGGCAGTAACTCTGAGTGATCTGCTTATTCCCGGGGGACTTGATGATCATGGACTTTTCCAAAGGAAGTATCGGAAAACCATGTTGCAAAACAAAACTCTTCGAAATGAACGAGTGAGAAGCTCCAGAATCAAACAAAACCGTGGCAGGTATTGTGCTGACAGGGAACGTACCGAGTACGATGTCTGGGGCATTCTGTGCTTCCTCCTTGGTCACATGATTCAGGTGACCCTTCCTGTGATTGTTGTTGGGGTTGAAGTTGTTACGCCTGGGGGCTGGATTACTTCCACCATTGTTCGGCTTGGGGGCCGAGTTCCTTGGCTTTGGGCACTGTTTGGCATAGTGCCCTTCCTCTCCACAAGCATAGCAATTAACACCTGGGCGGTACGTAAAGTCCTTGTCCCTTGAATGAAAATGTTTGGTTGGCCTTAGAGTAGTGGTCGTGGATTTTCTCGCTTCATTCCTCTGAATATCATTCTTGCTCCGGTTGTTGCGAGCATGAGTCGTCTTGTCCCTTTTTCGCTTGCGAATATCCTCCAGGCTGCGGCGCTCATTCTCCAACGTAATGGCCTTGTCAACCAGTGTTTTGAAATCTGGAAAGGTGTGTACGACCAGCTGGCATTTAAGTGCTGGCGCCAGACCGTCCAAATTTTTTTCCATCCTTTCATTCTCAGTCATATGCTCATCGAAGGCATAACGAGATAATTGGGTAAACTGACTATTGTACTCAGTCACTGTCATGCCTCTCTGCTTGAGGTCATCAAACTCCCTTTTCTTGATCTTTATAATGCTCCTGGGAATGTGCGCCCCACGAAAACCTTCCTTAAACTCTTCCCAGGTGATGTTATGTTCATTGGGGTGCATGTGTAGAAAATTTTCCCACCATGCTGCAGCTGCTCCAGTGAGGTAGTGAGGTGCATAAAGCACCTTCTCACGATCTGAACATTGTGCAATAATCAACTTCCTTTCGATGTCTCGAAGCCAATCATCGGCCTCGAGTGGCCTATTAGTGTGAGCGAACGTTGGAGGACGTGTCTTTTGTAGTTCAGACAACTTGGAATGCGGTTGGTATGATTCACGGTGGTTTCCCATATTGATAACCTGATTCATCATCTCTTGATGCTGCTGCTGGCTTTGCTTGAAAAGGCGGCATACTTGAGAAAATGCTACTTCACTGCCCTGCTGACAAGACTGCTCCTGTGTGAACTTGTTGCTTGTCTGGGTCCCATAAACTTCTTCCGGTGGATTTGGCATGGAACGAGTCCAGGGACGAGGCATTTTCCACTCTGGGGTATTTTTGCAAAACTCATGAGGAAAACTGTGTGGCACAAGGAATAATTTTGCAAAGGCGAAAATTAAAAGACCCCAAGATTTTTCAAGAAAAAAAAATACTTGATTTCGCATGGAGAAGGACTGCTCAGTACATACCTTACACGCGAGTCGTAATTATACAATACATCACTCAGGATGTGCGTACACATTCCTGACATATTATTTAGGCTAGTGCACTTCTCCGAGTTCCTACATGATGCGCACACAAACTACTTCTCACCAAACCTATGTACATATAAACATATCATACATGCTGGCACATCGCACGGCTGCTAGGCGCACTCAGTCGGAGATGGTGAAAACTTCCCTCGGCCTACCGAGGGTAAGACCCAGTGGTGCAGGAGACTCAACCTCCTCCTCATTAATAGGTTCCAGGCGCGAAGTACTGCGTTGAGGAGCTGGTGCGGGTGCGGCCGGTGGTGCAGCTCTACTTGGAGTAGGAGCAATGACTTGGTCAAACTCCTCAGTGGTAGGCAGACGATGAGCGGTGGCTAAAATGGCAAGTGCATAGGATGCTGAGGACGAGACGAAAGTCAGTGGCGGTGCCATGTGGAGAAGCTCCCTCCTGTTGGCGGAACAGCCCTGAACTGAGTCCATACGGGCAGCCACAAGGTCGTCCACGAGGTTGTCAAAAGCTGCCTCAAGAGCTTTGAGATACTCAACAAGCATCTCGATAGCCTCATCTCTCTCTCCCCTATGGCAAGCGAATGCATAGTGACAAGTATATGGCACATGGCATGGGAGGTAGCGGTAGCGACGAGTCTTCATCGTAGGAAGAACATCCCGAAGACGAGCTATTGCCTCACGGGCGGCCATCTGCATGGCATGCCTCTCCGTAGGCATGGCCCTTCCCACAAAACGGAAGTGGCAAGACGCAGAACGTCCTCCCTTGAATTGCACCACAGCCTGGTGCATAGACACGTCGTCGCTGAGCTTGTGCTGGTAAAGTGTGAACTCTGGACGAGTCGATGGCCCGATCGTGAGCTTGGTGATGGAGACGAGAAGCTTGACAAACCCCTCAGGCACATTGGCGAACACCCGTGACTCGTAGCCATTGCCAGCCATCTACAAAAGTAGGCAAAAATTCCGAATAGTCAAATCATAAATTTATGATGACTAACAGAAAATAGCTACCTTTGCAAAATGCTGAAAAAACACTAAAAACGCTAATAACCGATTAGCGATCGCACCTAGTGGCTTCCTACAGTCAGCCTGGCTCTGATAACAAGTTTGTCACGACCGGTTTTCCAATAAAACATTTATTGAGAAACCGATCCCGTAAACGGACTAGTAGAGAAGAATCCTTCTTACTGGTAGACAAAATCTTGATTACAGAAAAAAATCCAGAAGTACTAAATATAACACAAGGTTGAGCGGAGGCTGCTCAACAATTTATTACAAGCACGCCGATATTATACATAAAGGCGGATATGAAACAAGGGGTATGGTGGCATAACTACTGACTCGTAATAAAAGTGGTGGTGGATATGTCACAGTGAAGTGGGTGACAGGACTCCTAAATCTTACAGCTCATCGAGCGTCGGAGTGAGGCTCGAGGACTTTTATTGTGGGTAGCGGAAGCGTATATAATACAAGTGACCAATTGCAGGATCGCACGGGACTGACTGGGACTCCTCTAGGCGTCGGACTCGCTATCGAACTCATCATGCATGAGATCGCCTTCGTCAACATCTGGCCAAATCAACAAGCCAGGTGAGTACTATGAAAGTACTCGCAAGACAGTTTGGACATAAGATATAACAAATGCAAACATGATGCATACGAGCAGATTAGTAATGCGCACTCAGATAATAAAATTTGCACTGCATGAGAAATAAAAAAGGAAGTCGGGCGGTAGTCCTCCCGAAATCCCAATAAAATACTAAAGGCCAATCGAGTGTCTGAAATGACGCCTCGAAAGGGTAAAAATAAATTAACAATGCCGCAGTCGGGCGTCAGGGCGACACCACATAAAGGGCTTATATCAAAAGTAAATAATAAGAGTGCCACAGTCGGACGTCTCAGCGACATCACATAAAGGGCTTATAATATAAAAGAAATAGCAAGCATGCCACAGTCGGACGTCTGGGCGACATCACATAAAGGGCTTATAATATAAAAGGAATAGCAAGCATGCCA
>NC_057799.1:213167063-213297435 GCF_018294505.1 Triticum aestivum | reverse complement strand
TCTGAGCGACATCACATAAAGGGCTTATATCAAAAGTAAATAACAAGAGTGCCACAGTCGGACGTCTGAGCGACATCACATAAAGGGCTTATATCAAAAGTAAATAACAAGAGTGCCACAGTCGGACGTCTGAGCGACATCACATAAAGGGCTTATATTTCATAACTCGATATTCCAGTAGCTCATGAAGTTAAATCATCTCAAGGAAATACTCAGGTACGAAATAATAAAATGGTTAGTCCATCCACAGGAATAACAATCAATCTGGGTTACCACTCAAGCTTGTTCACCGGGGATTTTCACTAAGACTGACACAGGGACTGATCTGGATATGGATATGGATATGTTGCCCAAGGTCGTTGACCATGGACACAATTTCTCGGAAGGTTTTGACTCTGCAGAGTTTGTACTTTTAATCCACAGCCAACGGATTTCGATAGCCACAAAGGACTAGTTCCGTTTACGGTATTTTAGGAGAAACACATCTAACCAGTACACACCCATTCCACATTCCGATGCCAGGAATCACCCTAGGCAACGTTCAAGAAAAACCTTGAGACGGGGAGGCTACAACCTCGCGTAGCATGGGATCAAATTTATATCGCGCGCTCTAAGGGGTGCCCCCCTCTCGGTCACAACCGGAAAGACCCATGCCCCCTGACCGGATGACTGGCTTTAATCCAGGGCCATGGAACCCTCATTCCGGCCCCTCTATTTGGTGTGTACAAGGAAAGAGGTTTGCAACTTACTAAACCGTATTCTTTGCAGAAAACATGTGGCAGCACGGAAAGGGACGAACGGTAACGTGGCTCGGCCCACGTTAACGTCGGAGTTTAACTGTTGACATAAGACTGGCATGCTACAACAATACCATCTTATTACCTCTCATGTCACCACATGATCAGGTCATCTCCCATCAAAAGATCACATCAAACTTCGAAGCACACGGGTAGTTGCCTTGCATGCAACGTAACACTCACCGATGCCCATATGCCATGCACAAACTATTCAAGCAAACATGCAAAACACTCATCATATCAAAGGTTCAAACATGCTTGCCTGGTTCGGAGAAGTCGGAGTCTAGCTCGGCGAAGTTCGCGGCTCCGTCACCTCCTCCGGTATCTACGGTATAAAGAAACCGTATACTAACGTGAATACCGTTGCGTGTATAAAAATTATTCCAATTTTTTTCCAAATAAATACTAGAAAAATCTAGACAAAAATTTAAGACTGACAAAAAAAAAGAATCAATCAAAAAGCATCTTTTGTTTAAAAGATATAAGGGTTTTAGTCCAAGGACTAATCTGTGATGAAACAGAAAAGATCCAGGGGCTTGTTTGAAAAGGCAGAAAACGCTTCGGTATGAAAAACTCCAGCCCAGAAGGAAAACACACTTTGCCCAAAGGTGCCTTCAGAAAACGGTTCGAAGGAAAAGAAAGAGAGGGTGACGGGGGGGTCCCACCCGTCAGGTTCAAACTCCGAACAGGGCTCGCCGGCGCCCGAAGGCTGCGGTGGTCGCCGGCGTTGATCCACGGCGAGTTAGGGGGATTGGAGGGTACCTACGGGTTCAGGGTGTCCTTCCGCGTCGGTGGGTGGTGGACTTGACCGCCGGCGAGCACCACGGCGACGGCGGCCTTAACTCCGGTGGACGGTGGTTCGGGCGAGGATGAAACTCTCCGGTGGGTGCTGCAAACTCCAAATTAGGGCGCGGGTTAGAGAGGTGGATGCACTAGGAGGCTACTGGCATGAGTTGAGAGGCGGGGGTGCACGCACTGGAGCAAATCTTGCCGGATCCCGAAGCGGGTCGAGGCGGCCGGAGTTGGGGAAGAAGACTTCCTCGAGGCCTTCCCAGTGGCTTGGCGTGGTTCTTGTCGGGTGGAGTGATGGTGCGTGTTCGAGTTCGAGCTCGGGACCTCCTTTTATAGGCGATCCGAGGAGGTGGCCGTGAACGGGATAACGCCGGCGAGCAATTACGGCGAGGCAGAGGTTGGGCAGGAGGTTTAGGTGATTTGGCATCATCGTGGTGGTCCACTGGTACCGTTTCTCAGCTAAAACCTCGGTCGGACTTGGGTAATGCTCCGGTCCTCGACGGAACGGCCGTACGGGCATGACGGCGGCAGGGGAGCGCGCTCCGTGCCTCCCAGTTCACGACGACGGCTCTGCAGCGTGCACAGAGGAGGGGATGGCCACACGGTGGCCTCTGGTGGCTTGGGCGGTGCTGGATGGCGCCGTCCCTCGCTGCGCCTCTCGGGCAGCCGCAGCAGGCGCTGCTGCCGCCGCGCACGGGGCTATGCACCTCGGCCAGCCCGCCGCCGACGCCCGCAAGCGTCCAGGCGACCGTGCGCCGCGGTGGATAAGAAGGGGGAACTGGGAGCAAGGCGCCATTGCAGTCACTGGCGAGATCGACATGATGTTCTGAAGAAAACGACATCGGCTACTGAAACTGTTTTGTGAACTCTGAACTTTGGCAGTAACAATGCATGCCAGGTGTTCGACTATATGATTTGGGCATGAGGGAAATTTTTCTGGAGCTGGGACTTGGTGAGGTGACCTCTTGATGCACCTAGAGGCTGCCTGAATTTTCTCAGATATTTAGGAGAAGAAAACAAATGAATTTCACCAAATTTAGCAAATATGGCCCAAACTTGCAGCAAGCACATTTTGAAAATTTTGAACTGGAGCCCAGTGGATCTTCATGGATCTTGGTTGAGGGTTCTAAGGACTAGCCAGGGAAACTTGTTCGGAGGCAAAACTCAAAGGAAAACTAGTGGTTCCTTTGTAAATCTCCAAGGGCCAAAATAGGAGGCAGAAAAGATTTTTGATTAAAAATAAATGGAGATAAAATCATGGGGAAGTTTAACTTGCTGGATTGGAAGTTTGACTTGACACAAAGTGGGGAGATGGCCTTTGGGAGGAGTTTTCAACTTAGGTTATGGCAAGAGATAAGTTTTGAAAGGGAAAGGATCACCCCATAAGCCATAGGGCTATTTATAAAGAAAAGATTTTCAAAAACTTTCCCAAGGAAAAACACTTGTGTTGAGTCAACACAAGATGAAAAACCTCCAAGACCAAAGATCAAGTCTTGGATGAACCCAAACAAAATACTTGTCATAAAAGAAAACTTCTGAGAAGGAGAGTCCTTAATTTTTTTTAAATAACCTCCTTCAAATCAAATAAATATTTTGGTAAAACCAAATAAAATTTTTGGGTGTCACATGGTGCGCGGCCTCAGGGTCGGCGTGGTTGTTGGAGCGGCGGCTCAGGAGCTCATCGTCATGGAGAGGCGTCAGCATTCGTCATGTGGGTGGCAGTGTCGTTGACCATCGTGGTGCACGGCCTCGGGGTCGGCGCGGATGCTGGAGCAGCGGCTCCGGAGATGGTTGTTGGGTGTCGGCTCCGGTTGCTTGGGTGACGAAGTTGTCGGCTCGCTGGAGCGCGGCCTTGGGGTCGGCGAGTGAGGTTTTCGTATGTACGTCGAAGTGGCGGCTTCGGACATAGTTGTGGGGTGTTGGCTCCGGTCGGTCGGGTGACAAGGCTGATGGCTCGCCTGGTGCGCGGCCTTGGGGTCGGTGTGGACGCCGGAGGAGCGGCTTCGGATCTAGTTGTAGAGTGTCGGCTTTGGGTTGCTCGGGTGAGTGAGCCGGTAGCTCGCTGGTGCGCGGCCCCCCGGGTCGGCGTGGGTTAATGGTGCCCTTTTGGGGGCATGTTGTAACTTTTTTGCCTGGTTTTCCGTTGATTAACTGGGCAATTCTCTTCTTCTTAATGAATCGGGCCCTAAAGGACCGTGTTTCAAAAAAACACTTAAAAAATTTCTTGATGATACCTAAAACGAAATGGACAGAGAGGGATTTTGTCCAATTTCCCTACCATACATGGGATTGACCGATTGAGTTATGTAACAATCCTCCCCTAATGGCATCTCACCAAATAGGTTTAAGATCATCCCCTAATTCACCATCGGTTGTAGATTTTGTGTGTGTGTGTGGGGGGGGGGGCAAAAGGGGAGGAACTAGGTGAGTTACAACTATGTTCCTGTTCTTTCAAACCTCTCTCAGCATGGTACACTGGGCACATCCAAGACTCACACTCTAGCTACGCTGCTAGGCTTGGGTCGTAGTGAGCATCATCATGGCGGTAGTGGGTTCTATTGTGACAATTCCCCTCCTTCGAAATCTGCATGACCCTAGGCAGGTGCATTCGGCTACGCCACCTGAAGGGAATTTTTGTGCTCCAAAGTACAACAAGACACTAGCAAGGAAGACCTTGAACAAGTACCGGTTCTATGGATGTGGTCCTACATGTCCCTGTTTATAGTTGAGAACACATAAAGGATTAATACCTAAATCTAATGTAGTGCAAGTAGATGGCAAATTTGGTTTAGGAGCGGTTTGCATTGGTAGGTTGTTCACGAGTGAAACATGCACCACAAGGTGAATCAAGTTGCTAGCTAGTAGATCCACATTATATGGACGAACACCCACTTTCTACAAGATTTAATAAGGGTCAGAGTACTTACAACCCAGTTTTGGATTCAAATGGTGTGCTACTAACATTTGCATGTAGGGTTGTAATTTCAGATAAACTTCATCACCCACAGCAAAGGTACGTTGCACTCTGGGTATGTCTAGCTGACTTTCCATACATTGTTGTGAATGGAGTACTTGTTGTTGGATGAGTTTAGTCATATCATCTTTGTTCCGCATCCACTTCTCGAGATCTAGTGAAGTAGATAAGGCATCCTCCTACACATTGAAGTGTTTACGCTTGTATCTTTATAGAACTTCATAAGGACACTTGACTAAAGCAAGGTGCCCATAGGTATTATACCAAAATTCTACTAGAGCTAACCACTTAGACCACTTAGTAGGGCAAGTTTGCATCATACAATGCAGATAAGTTTCAAGACAATTGTTTAATCGCTTTGTTTGACCATTGGTTTGTGGGTGGTAGCTTGAGGTTATGTTCAAAGTTGTGTTTGTAAGCTTGAATAGTTGATGCCATAGTGTACTAGTGAACACCTGTCCTTATCAGAAATTATATTGGGGATGCCCCAGATGGCATCCCGTTTTTCGTCTTGAAAACTACCGGTGTATCTTATTTGGAGCTATATTTTTATTCTTCACATGATATGTGTCGGCGTTCTGGGAACGGGGGTCCCCAGACTTGCCTGGCTGTGGCCCACGGCGTGGCTCTGCAAGCGGGGCCGTACGGCCCATCTTCACCAGCAAGCACTCAAGACCCTCGCGAGGCGGACGACACAAGACCTCCTCCGGAGCGGGCTCACTAGGCTGGCTCGCGAGGGGCGGAGAGATCAAGGCAAGGCAAACCTCGCGAGGTTCTCATGACGTGAGCCATGACGACCAAGGCCAGGCGGGCGCGAGCACGCACAGTGTCCTTGCTTCCTCTTTCGTGCTAAGGAGGCAAGCGCAGGCGAGGAGTACCAAGGCATCAAGCAAAGGTTTCCATATCGGGGCAACGAGACCAAGACCAGCAGGACGGCAAGACGGAGGTCACCGTGGAGCCCAAGCCGGGGTCACCGCCAGAGCCTTTGGCAGGCGAAGACTACTTTTGTCAGGATAAGCTGTACTAGTTGTCCCCTTTCAAATTGGCCGTTGTGGCATCCCTTCCCGCTCAATATTTGGGAAGAGGACCAGGGCCTCTATAAATAGGACTAGTTACCACAGTAGGAGGCAGCTCGAACCGATCTTGAGCAATCCTCACCGGCACACCAGCTCACCGAGCACAAGAACACCTCACCTTAGGAGGCTGTTCTTCCCCTTGTACTGTTCATCGTCAGCCCAAGAGGCAATCCACCACCCACCACACCAGAGTAGGGTATTACACCACAACGGTGGCCCGAACCAGTATAAATCTTGTGTCTCTTGTGTTGCGAGTTCGTCGAGCTAAGCTTAGAGATCCCGGTGAGGCTGAGGGCGTGATTTGGCAGGGGGAGATCTTCGCGCGCACCCCAGTGTTTGAACCTTGAGTGTTTTTCCAGAACCCATAATCCGACATTTGGAGCGCCAGGTAGGGGTGCGCCGGAGCTTTCCTTCCAAAGATCTGCGCTTCGCCGCCACCACGCTCCACCCACATGGCAAGCGCAGCGCTTTTCGCTCCGACGACCGATGCCAGCGGCGGGGCCAGGGAGCTCCGAGCCTTGGCCCCCGCCTTACGACGGGTGCAGTGGCCGCCCAAGTTCAAGCAGGAGATGCCACCGCGCTACGACGGCACGGCGGATCCGGTGGCCTTCCTGCTGGCGTACGAGGAGGCCATCCTCAAAGCTGGGGGCGACGACAGGGTCATGGCTAACTGGCTTCCCATGGCCCTTGCGGGCGCACCGCGTGCCTGGCTTCTCACCCTCCCAGTATCTTCCGTGGCGTCTTGGGAGGAGTTGCGCGACCTCTTCACTGCGCGCTTCACGGTGCCGGCACCCCACGCTGTGGCGGCCCTCCTCGGTGGCTCGCAGGTGTCGCCTTCAGACCGTCATATCAAGTCGTTCCTGCGCCAGATCAGCGCCAATTCCAGGCGCCCGGGGGCTCCCCCGGGCTGGGCCGCGCCCGAGGCCGACCTCACCTTCGACTCGGGATCATCCCGTCTCCACCGCCGGCTCGGGTATGCTCCCAATGCTGTGCATGCCCACCATCTGCAACGTGTCCGTCACCAAGACCCTCATCGATGGCGGCGCCGGCCTCAACTTGCTCTCCGTGGAGGCCTTCAGCCTTCTTCACGTACCACTCGAGCGTCTCCGCCTCAGCAAGCCTTTCTCAGGAGTTGGCGGCGGCACCGCCCACTCCCTGGGACAGATTTGCCTTCCTGTCACCTTCGGCACGCGCGACAACTACCGCTCCGAGCTGGTCGACTTCGACATCGGCCGCATCGGCCTCCCGTACAACGCCATCCTCGGGTACCCGGCCCTGGCTCAGTTCATGGCGGCGACCCATCCGGCCTACAACCTCATGAAGATGCCCGGGAGCAAGGGTGTCCTCACAGTAGTTGGGGACACCACGGAAGCTTTGATGACGCTCAAGCTTGCCCTCAAGACTGCTGCGCCGACGCAGCCCGCCGACGCAGACACCTCCAAGGCCAAGGGAGCCACACCAACCAAGAAGAAGCAGTTGTTCACTCAATACAAGGCAGAAACCAAGCAGGTGCTGGTCGATGAAGACGGGTCCTCAGGAGCCACCTTTACCATAGGTGCCGATCTCGACCCTGATCAAGAGGGAGCGTTGGTGAAGTTATTGCACGCAAACAAGGAGATATTCGCATGGGAACCCAAACAGCTGGTGTGGGTTCCGAGAGAGGTGATTGAGCATCACTTAAAGGTGTGCCCCAACGTACGCCCTGTGAAGCAGTGGGCGAGATGACAGTCCACGGAGAAGCAGACCTTCATCGTCCAAGAAACCCGCAAGCTAGAGGCGGCGGGTGCCATTCGCGAGGTTTGGTACCCCAAGTGGCTGGCGAACCCCGTTGTTGTGCCGAAGAAAGGCGGGAAGGAGCGCATGTGCGTCGACTTTACCAACCTCAACAAGGCCTGCCCCCAAGATCCATTCCCGCTGCCGGTGTCAAAACCGGCAGATCTCGGGTAGGGGGTCCCGAACTATGCGTCTAGGATCGATGGTAACAGGAGACGGGGGACACGATGTTTACCCAGGTTTGGGCCCTCTCTATGGAGGTAATACCCTACTTCCTGCTTGATTGATCTTGATGAATATGAGTGTTACAAGAGTTGATCTACCACGAGATCATAATGGCTAAACCCTAGAAGCCTAGCCTATGTGAGTATGGTAATGAATGTCCCCTATCCGGACTATGCTCTCCGGTTTATATAGACACCGGAGAGATCTAGGGTTACATGGGGTCGGTTACATAAGAAGGAATCTTCACAGCTGGTCGCCTAGCTTGCCTTCCACGCCAAGGAAAGTCCAATCCGGACACGGGTATAGTCTTCGGTCTTCATATCTTCACAGCCCATCAGTCCGGCCCAATGAATAATAGGCTGGACGCCCAAGGACCCCTTAGTCCAGGACTCCCTCAGTAGCCCCTGAACCTGGCTCCAATGACGAGGAGTCCGACACGCAGATTGTCTTCGGCATTGCAAGGCGGGTTCCCCTTTCTCCGAACTCCAAGATAGTCTTCGGATGCGATAATTGTATCCGGACCTGTTACACACACCATACACAACCGCAGAGAGAACATAATATTTGCACGAATCTAATCTGTTGACAGCTTCTTTACAACACGACATCACGTTTGTCCGATCATAATTTCGAACCGTTTTTCTTTTGCCATCCCACGTTTCGAGACGCGGTTGCTATTGGCACATCTTGTCCAAGCAGAGATCGTGTCCCCTTATTGCGGGATTCTCATCAATGCGGGCATGGGTAACCCAACCGTGCCGTTTGCGCAGCCCTTGGGAATAGGCAAATCTTAAGGCGAGTGAGGAGGCGTTTAATGTTTGCTGCCTTTATAAGAGGATAAGGATTCCCTCTTCCTCTTCTCACGCTTTCTCTCTGTCTCCACCTTCCCGATCTCGAGCTCCAGCGCCCAAGTTCTCATCTCATTTCCACTCAAGCAACCATGTCCGGATCCGGTGGTCAGGGCAAGTGGATGGTCTCCTCCGTCAAGGAGGAGGACATTACTGAGCTCCGAGCGGCCGGATATTTGGCGAAGGGAATCGCCCACCGCTTGCCGTCCGAGGGACAAATCGTCCCCACGCTGGAGCCCAACGAGAGGGTAGTATTCCTCCCTCATTTCTTCCGCGGGCTGTGTTTTCCACTCCATCCTTTCGTCCGCGGGCTGATGTATTATTACGGGATAGATTTTCATGATATGTCCCCGAATTCCTTCTTAAACATCTTGGCGTTTATCGTCGTGTGTGAGGCCTTCCTCCGCATCCAGCCCCACTTCGGGCTGTGGCTCAAAGTCTTCAATGTAAAGCCGAAGGTGGTGGATGGCCAGCACGCGGAGTGCAGAGGAGCCATGGTGAGCAAGCTGTCCAATGTCTCCTGGCCCAAGGGCACCTTTGTGGATACGGTAAAGGAGTGGCAGAAGCAGTGGTTCTACATCATAGAACCACGCGGCACTACCTGGGCCGCAACTGCCGAATTCCGCTCCGGCGCTCCTATGTGACTCACCTCCTGGGTCGAGAAGAGTCCGGACTGGTGTTCACCTGATGAGCTGATAGCGTTGCAGACGCGTGTTCAAAGCATGGTGACCAAGAATGTCATGCCCGTCGACGTGATCCAGGTGATGTTAATTCGCCGGATTCTTCCGTGCCAGTGCCGAAGCCGCCCTATGTGGGAGTTCAATTCGAAGAAGCACCATACCTTGGCAAGGCTATTCGAGACTACTCACGAAGGTGCCTGGAAGTTGCTTTTTAAGGGCAACGAGAAGCCCCTGGCCACGGATTCAGACCGTGGTCATGATTGTACACACCCCGCCAGCCAGGTATGTTATTTCTGACGTATCCCCAACCTCATTGTTCCGAGGATGATGTCTAAGCTTTTATTATGGTTCCTTCAGGACTGGATGGAGAGGGCGAATGTAACGCCCACGATGCAGCTATATCTCCCACGTGTCGAGGCACGACTTAGAGGCATAACCGCATAGTGGTTTTGTCGCAAGAAGGGTCATCTTCACACAATCCCATGTAATGAACAAGAATGGGATAAAGAGTTGGCTTACAATTGCCACTTCACACAATACATAATTATAATTCATACATCATCCAAAATACACACATAGACCGACTACGGTCAAGATCCAAATGAAAATAAGATAACCCCAAATGCTAGATCCCCGATCGTCCCAACTGGGCTCCACTACTGATCATCAGGAAAAGACACATAGTAACGACCACGTTCCTCATCGAACTCCCACTTGAGATCGATCCCATCATCTGCACTGGCATCGTCGGCACATGCAACTGTTTTGGTAGAATCTGTGAGTCACGAGGACACAGCAATCTCACACCCGCGAGATCAAGACTATTTAAGCTTATAGGAAAGGATGGTGCAATGAGGTGGAGCTGCAGCGGCAATAAGCATATATGGTGGCTAACATACGCAAAAGAGAGCGAGAAGAGAAGCAACGGAACGGCCGTCATCTAGAAATGATCAAGAAGTGATCCTGAACTCCTACTTATGTCATTCATAACTCAAACCGTGTTCACTTCCCGGACTCCGCCGAGAAGAGACCATCACGGCAACACACACGGCTGATGTATTTTAATTGGGTCAAGTGACAAGTTCTCTACAACCGGACATTAACAAATTCCCATCTGCCTCATAACCGCGGGCACGGCTTTCGAAAGATAATACCCTGCAGGGGTGTCCCAACTTAGCCCATCATAAGCTCTCACGGTCAACGAAGGATAAACCTTCTCCTGGAAAGACCCGATCAGTCTCGGAATCCCGGTTTACAAGACATTTCGACAATGGTAAAACAAGACCAGCAAAGCCCCCGAATGTGCCGACAAATCCCGATAGGAGCTGCACATATCTCGTTCTCACGGCACAACGGATGAGCCAGGCGTCGGGTTGGCATAGACCCTGGTTGCACAGGGGGCACCGGACATTGCTCGGTTTGGGCCAGCACTCGAAGGAGCACTGGTCCGGGGGTTTAAAATAAAGATGACCCTCGGGCTCGCGAAAACCCGGGGGAAAAGGCTTAGGTGGCAAATGGTAAAACCAAGGTTGGGCCTTGCTGGAGGAGTTTTATTCAAGGCGAACTGTCAAGGGGGTCCCATAAATCACCCAACTGCGTAAGGAACGCAAACTCAAGGAACATAATACCGGTATGACAGAAACTAGGGCGGCAAGAGTGGAACAAAACACCAGGCATAAGGCCGAGCCCAGCCAAGTGGATCAAGGCAGTGGATTGTGAATCCACCATGCGCGGGTTCAATTCCCGTCGTTCGCCCATCGCATTATTGCAAATTCCAAAAATGCAATTTTCCATATTCCCAGTTACGTATTTACTTACGGCGACGAAGAATAAAACTATCGCTATATTTTT
Organism: Triticum aestivum; assembly: GCF_018294505.1. Taxonomy (NCBI): domain Eukaryota; kingdom Viridiplantae; phylum Streptophyta; class Magnoliopsida; order Poales; family Poaceae; genus Triticum; species Triticum aestivum. The sequence goes on along the minus strand of NC_057799.1, from coordinate 213,286,419 downwards.
TCCTTTTCCTAGTTCTTCTTCCAAGCGCAGGATAACCCCAAGGGGTTGTGGGTTTGCAAAACTCCATAGACATGCAGAAGAGAAATGCTATCCCCACTCCGACCAAGATAGAACTTTTACCAAAAGTTTATTGTGATCTTTTTGTTCAAATAACAATTAAGGTGAAGTAGGGTCAGGAACAATGAATCTCTTTATGATAAACAGATCCATTTTGTTGGGAAATAGATTGGATTGGCATTCAAGTAGGAGTAGATCCTATTGGTCCAAAGTAGGCATTCTTGTATCAATTAAAGTAGCTATCTTCATGAAATAAGCGCTAAGATTCTAGTTCAAAGATAGGAGCATTAAGCTCTAAATCCAGTCAGTCCAGCTGGAAGTTTCACTAACTACTTAGGGAACTAGGGACCAGATGTTCCGACATGGAACAAACTTCAACTTCACCTGCAACTAGCAACGCTATAAGAAGGGCTGAGCAAAGCGGTAACTTAGCCAAACAACGGTTTGCTAGGAAAGGATGGTTAGAGGCTGAAATGGCAATATGGGAGGCATGATATAGCAAGTGATAGGTAGCGCAACATGGCAATAGAGCGAACAACTAGCAAAACAAAGATAGAAGTGATTTCGAGGGGTGGTCATCTTGCATGCAAGGTTCTCAGAGTTGTCGAAAGCTTGATCCTCGTAAGCGTACTCAACAGGTTCCTCGTTCACGAACTCGTCTCCCGGCTCTACCCAAGACAAGAACTCAAGCAAACGGAACCACAATCAATCACGAGAAATGCACAAGCAACATGATGCAAAACATGTATGATACGCAAGATATGATATGCGGTGCGTATGCATGCTCCGGAAGGGAAAATGATGAACAAGGTAGTAGCTTGGTAAACCAAGCATGCCACTGGAAAGATGAGATGATTTTGGTCGAAATCGATATAAAGATCACCGGAAACGGATGCACGGTTTGCAAATGGCAAGCAAAACAAGAATGACATGAATCTGCGATTAACAGCACGATAGCACTTAAAATGCAACAAGTAACAATGCTACAACACTCCAACATAGCAACAAAGCATATGGTAGTAGTCTACAGGAGATTCTTGACAAAAGATGAACACTGAGCTACGGCTAGATCACAACATAACAAGCTCAAACAAGCATGGCAAAAGTGCAAAAGATATCAGGTTCACAGACGGAATGAAATTACTGGACATAGCAGAAAACAGCATCAGGTAGCAATGTTCAGAGCATGGAATCAACATGCTACAGGAACTTAACATGGCGAAACATGGCATGGCAGTAATCTACTAAATGCATATGACAAAAGTCCCTTACTGAGGATAAGCCAAAAAGGACCAGAAGATATGATGGCAAGCATGTAAACATAGCAAGTTTCATTAACAGGTTTCAGACTTCTTGGTGAGCTTGATGCACTCACCACAAGGAAATTCATGACAAAACAAGCATACCTACAGCAAGATGGCATGTTTTTGAAGATAACCATTTCAAGAACAAAAGCATAGCATGTATGGAACAACTACAACAAGCTTGGCAAAAATGAATATCATGTTAAGAATCTGCCAGAAATATTTTATAGCAAAAGTAGAGCAAGATTGAGTCATGCTATGGCACTCCATAATTGCAAACAAGGGCAGGAATGGATCAATTACAACTATAGCTATAAAATATCCTTACTGAACATCTCCAAAATATGCATGGATCTCTCTGTAGCATCAAGTTTACATGGCAACAAACTAACAGCAGACATGGACTTAGAGAAATTACTGCTCTAAGTCCCTGAAATCAGAAACATTACGGAGCCTAGTTTGCATGCTTGTGCCAGTCACCACAGAGATCACAAAAATACATGGCATACACCACTGGGAAGATAGAATGGAATACAACAAAAAACATGTAGAGCTCATGCCCATAAGATGCACAGATTAAATGATACAAAAATGACAAATCTCCAAGTTCTGATAAGAACCAGCAGATAACAGCAACTAGCACTCTTGCAACAGAGATTTGGGCATCAAGATAGCCTCTAATGAACATGGTGCAATTGAAAAAAATGAAGAGCAACATGAGACGAACAATTTGACATACTACATGCGCGAAACGGAGCTATATATAGAGAGTTATGCAATGATGAACAGGGGCACTTAATGTAAAAATAAATGACTTGATCCAGATCTGGCGAGCTCGAGCTCGTCGGGGCGGTGGCCGGAGATGGCGGCCGGCGACGGAGGAAGGAGAGGAAGGCGGCGAGGAGGCGGCCGGAGGAGGGGGCGGCAGCGGCGGCGGAGGAGGAGGGCGGCGCCGGCCGGGCAGTGCGGCGCGGGGCGGCGGCGGCGCGGGCGGGGCGCGGGCGGCTTACGGGCCGGCTGGCCCGCGGCGGACCGGGCGGGCCGGCGCGGTACGGGCGGCGGCGGACGCTGACGTGGCGGTGGCGCGATTTGTCCGGCGCGCGGAGGGACGACGGTTAGGGTTTGGACTGCATACGTTTTCGGGAGGGGATGCATTTTTATAGGTAGAGGGAGTTAGGAGAGTCCAAATGAGGTGCGGTTTTCGCCCACACGATCGTGATCGAACGACCTACAGCATGGAAGAGAGTTTGGTGGGTTTTGGGCTGTTTAGAGAGGGTTTTTTTGCTGGAACACACAGATGGACTTTGCGGTTACCCGGTTAACCGTTGGAGTACCAAACGACCTCCAAATGGAACGAAACTTGACCGGTGGTCTACCGGTGGTATACTAAGGCCACTTGACAAGCCTCGGTCCATTCCGAGAATGTTTGACACCCACTCACGAAAGAAAACAAGAGGGGTGCACCGGAGGAGATGGGAGCGCCGGATTGCAAAACGGACAACGGGGAAAATGCTCGGATGCAAGAGACGAACACGTATGCAAATGCAATGCACATGATGACATGATATGAAATGCATGACATGAACAAAATGCAAAACGAAAACAAAACCCGGCCATGGAGGGAATATCATAGCACATAGCCGAAAATGGCAAGAGTTGGAGTTACAAATGTGAAAAGTTACATGCGGGGTGTTACAGCGAAGCGGATCCAGTGTCCAGCTCCGCCGCCCGAAGAACCAGTCATCCCGCGTCTAGCGAAGATGCTGGTGCCGGCGCCATATAAGGCGCCGGAGAAGAAGGCCAAGAAGAAGGTCAAGGGGGCCAAGAGTGGCCTCCGCCGTAAGGGCACTTCGGACGTGGCGTCCGAAGACGACGAAACTCATTCCTCTGTCCCTGAGGACAATGACGAGGAAGAGGAGGAGGAGGAGGAAGAAAACAATCCTCCCCCTGAGGAGAGGAAGAAGAAGAGGGTGGCTCCGGCGCATCTGGAGGCGGAGACGCCCAAGAAGGGGAAGGGCGTTCCAGCGGTCAACACCGCGTGGGACGTTGACAGCAGTCCGGAACGACGCCCCCGCACTAAGCCCCAGGCCGCATCGTAAGTGACAGGGCTCGCTTGTGTGCACATCCAGCCCTTTCTCTCCATTATCTTGATGTAGTTAACTGTACTGTTGCAGTCTGGCCCATGACCTAATCCAGCGATCCTTGTCTGGAGGTTCGTTGGCTCCATCGGAGATGGCGAGCCAGTCGCCACCGCCTGCTTACTCCCCCGGAGGACCGCTCCGAAGGGAGGAGCCAGGGACGACACCAAAGTGCTGTCCCGGAGGACCGCTCCGAAGGGAGGAGCCCGGGACGTTGTCTGGGAGGTGCCACAAGGCGAGACCTCCACTGCCGGACACATGGAGGAGATGATACCCATGGAGACTGGCAAAGAGGGCCGCATCCAGTTTGGCCCTCAGCCGAACACAATTCCGGAGACCCATATGGCTCCGGGTGAACAGCCCCCGTTGAAGGAGGGGGTGCGCCGCTTCCGCCGGTGGTCCCTGTCCATCTAGGGGCACCGGATAACCTGATGGAGGTGCTACGAGGCGCCTCCATTATGGACGAGCACCGTGTCCTTATGGGGGTGGTGATCGAGAAGGTTCAGTCCGCCAAGGGTGGACTGAACGAAGCCTGCAACAACCTGTTGACAGGTTTCGAGGTAAGTGACATAGAAAGAGAAAAAAACCCATGTAGTCAGTAGCCCCTGAGACACTATCTGGTGTTCGGCGAGAAGAACCGGACAGAGGATCTATTGTAGGATACTAACATAGCATGTATACATAAGCAGGCGTCGCTGTTGGCCGCGACCTCGCATGCTGCCGAAGTCTCTGAATTGAAGCAGAGGCTGGAGCGGACCGAGAACGAGCTCGGCGAGGTTATAATTCGGCTTCAAGAGAAGCAAGGTGAGTATCTTCTTGCTGTGTGTTCGGAAAGCATAGGCACTGTGTATTGACTGTAATGTCGTAATATGTGCAGGAGCCGTGACCGAGGTCGAGGCCCTGCGGAAGGCCTTGGGCGAGGCCGAGGAGAAAGCTCTCCAGCAGCAGGCCGCTCGTAAGAAGCTCAAGGCCCGGGTCAAAGAAGTCCAGCAGGAGCTCCAAGATGCGGTGAAAAATGTGAGACCTTGGAGAATGATGCGTCGGCTAAAGAGGCCGAACTCACCAAGGCTCGTCAGAGCGCGGAGACCGCACGGAATGAGGCCCAGGCCGCCCTCCAGGAGATCAAGGAGGCCAAGAAGATCACGGCGGGTAAGGAATTTAAGATGCAAAGCAAGTATGCGGAGAAGCAATACCTTTTACTAACCCGGGTTCGGAGTTCCCCAGGGGCTTTTGCGGATCTGCCATGCAGCGTATCAGACGCTGCAGAGTTCTACCGAGCCGAAGGAGGAGGTTCGACGGAGAAGCTATTCTGGTCGCAGTACGCGACGCCAGAGCATCCCGTGTCCTTCACCGATTAGCTGAAGCAGCTGGTGGAGCTGCACAGGGTGGCCGAACTAGCCACGAAGGATTTGACAATCCGGCTATGGCCAGCCGAAGCTATGCCCGCCAGCTACTTTGGACTCGTGAGGCGGCTGGTGAACGCCTGTCCTCGGCTGGACGTCATCAAGCGCTCTGCCTGTATTGAAGGTGCCCGTATGGCCTTCCCTTGCTGCAAGATGTGGTGGGAGAAGATGAACGCTGTTGACGTTGCCAGCGGGCCGCCGGAGGGCAAGGAGCACCGCACACCCGAGCGATATTTCACGCATGTCATAGAGGGGTCTCGACTTGTGGCGGCACAATGTTCGCAGGACATTGTATTTGAATAAATGTATTCATGTTTCCCTTGCCTTGTATTATGGGAACAAAGCCGGTTTTTCTAAAATAATTTTATTATGCTTTGAATTGTTTCCTCCCGTGCCGCCTGCTACCTCTTGAGCACTGCGTTGGTTTTCCCTTGAAGAGGAAAGGGTGATGAAGCAAAGTAGCGTAAGTATTTCCCTCAGTTTTTGAGAACCAAGGTATCAATCCAGTAGGAGGCCACGCACAAGTCCCTCGCACCTACACAAACAAATAAATCCTCGCAACCAACGCAATAAAGGGGTTGTCAATCCCTTCACGGTCACTTACGAGAGTGAGATCTGATAGATATGATAAGATAATATTTTTGGTATTTTTATGATAAAGATGCAAAGTAAAGAAAGCAAAATAAAGACAACGCTAGAAATAACTTGTGGACGGGAGATTAATATGATGGAAAATAGACCCGGGGGCCATAGGTTTCACTAGTGGCTTCTCTCGAGAGCATAAGTATTACGGTGGGTGAACAAATTACTGTTGAGCAATTGACAGAATTGAGCATAGTTATGAGAATATCTAGCTATGATCATGTATATAGGCATCACGTCCGAGACAAGTAGACCGACTCCTGCCTGCATCTACTACTATTACTCCACACATCGACCGCTATCCAGCATGCATCTAGAGTATTAAGTTCATAAGAACAGAGTAACGCTTTAAGTAAGATGACATGATGTAGAGGGATAAACTCATGCAATATGATATAAACCCCATCTTGTTATCCTCGATGGCAACAATACAATACGTGCCTTGCTGCCCCTACTGTCACTGGGAAAGGACATCGCAAGATTGAACCCAAAGCTAAGCACTTCTCCCATTGCAAGAAAGATCAATCTAGTAGGCCAAACAAAACTGATAATTCGAAGAGACTTACAAAGATAACCAATCATACATAAAAGAATTCAGAGAAGATTCAAATATTGTTCATAGATAAACTTGATCATAAACCCACAATTCATCGGTCTCAACAAACACACCGCAAAAGAAGATTACATCGAATAGATCTCCACAAGAGAGGGCGAGAACATTGTATTGAGATCCAAAAAGAGAGAAGAAGCCATCTAGCTAATAACTATGGACCCGAAGGTCTGAGGTAAACTACTCACACATCATCAGAGAGGCTATGGTGTTGATGTAGAAGCCCTCCGTGATCAATGCCCCCTTCGGCGGAGCTCTGGAAAAGGCCCCAAGATGGGATCCCACGGGTACAGAAGGTTGCGGCGGTGGAATTAGGTTTTTCACTCCGTATCTGGTAGATTGGAGGTACGTAGGTATATATAGGAGGAAGAAGTACGTCGGTGGAGCAACGTGAGGCCCACGAGGGTGGAGGGCGCGCCCAGGGGGGTAGGCGCGCCCCCCTACCTCGTGCCTTCCTGGTTGATGTCTTGACGTAGGGTCCAAGTCCTCTGGATCACGTTCGTTCCAAAAATTATGTTCCCGAAGGTTTCATTCCGTTTGGACTCCGTTTGATATTCTTTTTCTGCGAAACTCTGAAATAGGCAAAAAAAATAGCAATTCTGGGCTGGGCCTCCGCTTAATAGGTTAGTCACAAAAATAATATATAAGTGTATAATAAAGCCCATTAATGTCCAAAACAGAATATAATATAGAATGGAACAATAAAAAATTATAGATACGTTGGAGACGTATCAAGTATCCCCAAGCTTAATTCCTGCTCGTCCTCGAGTAGGTAAATGATAAAAAACAGAATTTTTGATGTGGAATGCTACTTGGCATAATTTCATTGTAATTCTCTTAATTGTGGTATGAATATTCAGATCCGAAAGATTCAAGACAAAAGTTTAATATTGACATAAAAATAATAATACTTCAACCATACTAAGTAAGCAATTATGTCTTCTCAAAATAACATGGCCAAAGAAAGTTATCCCTACAAAATCGTATAGTCTGGCTATGCTCTATCTTCACCACACAAAGTATTTAAATCATGCACAGCCCCGATGACAAGCCAAGCAATTGTTTCATACTTTTGATGTTCTCAAACTTTTTCAATCTTCACGCAATACATGAGCGTGAGCCATGGACATAGCACTATATGTGGAATAGGATGGTGGTTGTGAAGAAGACAAAAAAGGAGAAGATAGTCTCACATCAACTAGGCGTATCAACGGGCTGTGGAGATGCCCATTAATAGATATCAATGTGAGTGAGTAGGGATTGCCATGCAACGGATGCACTAGAGCTATAAGTATATGAAAGCTCAAGAAAAGGAACTAAGTGGGTGTGCATCCAGCTCGCTTGCTCACGAAGACCTAGGGCATTTTGAGGAAGCCCATCATTGGAATATGCAAGCCATGTTCTATAATGAAAATTTCCCACTAGTATATGAAAGTGATATCATAGGAGACTCTCTATCATGAAGATCATGGTGTTACTTTGAAGCACAAGTGTGGTAAAAGGATAGTAACATTGTCCCTTCTCTCTTTTTCTCTCATTTTTTATTTGGGCCTTTTCTTCTTTTTTTATGGCCTCTTTTTTTTATTTAGTCCGGAGTCTCATCCCGACTTGTGGGGGAATCATAGTCTCCATCATCCTTTCCTTACTTGGGACAATGCTCTAAAAAATGATGATCATCACACTTTTATTTACTTACAACTCAACAATTACAACTCAATACTTAGAACAAAATATGACTCTATGTGAATGCCTCCGGCGGTGTACTGGGATATGCAATGAATCAAGAGTGACATGTATGCAAGAATTATGAACGGTGGCTTTGCCACAAATACGATGTCAACTACATGATCATGCGAAGCAATATGACAATGATGGAGCATGTCATAGTAAACGGAACGGTGGAAAGTTGCATGGCAATATATCTCGGAATGGCTATGGAAATGCCATGATAGGTAGGTATGGTGGCTGTTTTGAGAAAGGTATATGGTGGGTGTATGATACCGGAGAAAAGTGCGCGGTATTAGAGAGGCTAGCAATGGTGGAAGGAAGGAAGAAAAGTGCGTATAATCCATGGACTCAACATTAGTCATAAAGAACTCATATATTTATTGCAAAAATCTACAAGTTATCAAAGCAAAGTATTACGCGCATGCTCCCAGGGGGATAGATTGGTAGCAAAAGACCATCGCTCGTCCCTGACCGCCACTCATAAGGAAGACAATCAATAAATAAATCATGCTCCGACTTAATCACATAACGGTTCACCATACGTGCATGCTACGGGAATCACAAACTTTAACACAAGTATTTCTCAAATTCACAACTACTCAACTAGCATGACTCTAATATCATCATCTCCATATCTCAAAACAATTATCAAGCATCTAACTTCTCATAGTATTCAACACACTCATAAGATTTTTTTACTAATCTTGAATGCCTATCATAATTAAAGAAAATTACCATGCTGTTTTGTAGGAATCTCAAAATAATCTGAGTGAAGCATGAGAGAACAATAGTTTCTATAAAACAAAACCACCACCGTGCTCTAAAAGATATAAGTGAAGCACTAAAGCAAAAACTATATAACTCAAAAGATATAAGTGAAGCACATAGAGTATTCTAACAAATTCTGAATCATGTGTGTCTCTCTAAAATGGTGTGTACAGCAAGGATGATTGTGGAAAACTAAATAACAAAGACTCAAATCATACAAGACACTCCAAGCAAAACACATATCATGTGGTGAATAAAAATATAGCTCAAAGTAAAGTTACCGATGGAAGTAGACGAAAGAGGGGATGCCTTCCGGGGCATCCCCAAGCTTTGGCTTTTTGGTGTCCTTAGATTATCTTGTGGTGCCATGGGCATCCCCAAGCTTAGGCTCTTGCCACTCCTTGTTCCATAATCCATCAAATCTTTCACCCAAAACATGAAAACTGCACAACACAAAACTTAACAGAAAATCTCGTGAGCTCCGTTAGCGAAAGAAAACAAAGCACCACTTCAAGGTACTGTAATGAAACCATTCTTTATTTATATTGGTGTTAAACCTACTGTATTCCAAGTTCTCTATGGTTTATAAACTATTTAACTAGCCATAGATTCATCAAAATAAGCAAACAACACACGAAAAACAGAATCTGTCAAAAACAGAACAGTCTTTAGTAATCTGTAACTAACGAAAACTTCTGGAATTCCAAAAATTCAGCCAAAATAGGAAGACCTAGACAATTTGTTTATTGATCAGCAGCAATTGGAATCAATATTTCATCATGTTCTGGTGATTTTTAACAATTGTTTTCGTGAACAGAAAATTTCTGCAATTTTCAGCATGATAAAATAACTATCATCCAAGAAGATCCTATAGGTTAAACTTCGCACAAACACTAATTAAAACATAAAACAAATATAACCCGAGGCTAGATCAAATATTTATTCCTAAACATAAGCAAAAAGCAAAAAACTAAAAATAAAATTGGGTTGCCTCCCAACAAGCACTATCGTTTAACACCCCTAGCTAGGCATAATAGCAAGGATAGATCTAGGTATGGCCATCTTTGGTAGACAATTCTTCAATGAGACATCTATCATCCTTAGGAATTTCTTTCTTTTTATTTATTATCAAACTTCTAGGCACATAACCGAAAAATTCATTTGTAGCAAATGGTTCCTTAATGATAGCAAAAAGATTGGGATGAATACTTATAGATTTGAGATCCGCAGTTTCTTTACTAGAGGATTCACCCTTATTTTTAGGAACATACATAAGCTTGGCAATTTTAGTTGGAGGACTTGGAGTATTCTTTACAGAAGAAAAAGCGGTTCCCAAGTTGGTAATGATACCCTCAAGTTTATCGATTCTAGTGGAATCCTGATTTATTCTTTCATTAACTATGGGTTCCTTCTCGTTAATATTTTTCAAAGTGACTCCTACTTTAGATCCATATTGGGTAATTTGGTTGTGGATCTTTTTACCCAGATTTTCAATTAACTCTACGGTAGCAACTTTGTTTTCAATAATTTTAAGTCTTTGCATTACATGCTCCAAAGTTAACATAGTTCCATTAACCAAAAGAGGTGGTGAGCCAAACAAATCTATCATAGCATTATAAGAATCAAAAGTATGGCTACCCAAGAAACTCCCTCCGGTAATGGTATCAAGGATATATCTGTACCAAGGAGTAGCGCCTACATAAAAATTGCGGAGAAGAACGGAAGTAGATTGCTTCCTAGTAGATCTATTTTGAGCATTGCAAATTCTATACCAAGCGTCTTTTTGATTTTCTCCCTCCCTTTGCTTAAAATTAAGAACTTTATTCTCGGGAGACAACGGAGAAGATAGGGGACTAGCCATAATGACAAACAAGCGAAAAAGGCAAACAGAAAAGAGAGGGCGAATAAAACGGCAAGGGTGAAGTGGGGGAGATGAAAACGAGAGGCAAATGGCAAATAATGTAATGCGGGAGATAAGGGTTTGTGATGGGTACTTGGTATGTTGACTTTTGCGTAGACTCCCCAGCAACGGCGCCAGAAATCCTTCCTGCTACCTCTTGAGCATTGCGTTGGTTTTCCCTTGAAGAGGAAAGGGTGATGCAACAAAGTAGCGTAAGTATTTCCTTCAGTTTTTGAGAACCAAGGCATCAATCCAGTAGGAGGCCACGCACAAGTCCCTTGCACCTACACAAACAAATAAATCCTCGCAACCAACGCAATAAAGGGGTTGTCAATCCCTTCACGGTCACTTATGAGAGTGAGATCTGATAGATATGATAAGATAATATTTTTGGTATTTTTATGATAAAGATGCAAAGTAAAGAAAGCAAAATAAAGACAACGCTAGAAATAACTTGTTTACGGGAGATTAATATGATGGAAAATAGACCCGGGGGCCATAGGTTTCACTAGTGGTTTCTCTCGAGAGCATAAGTATTACGGTGGGTGAACAAATTATTGTTGAGCAATTGACAGAATTGAGCATAGTTATGAGAATATCTAGCTATGATCATGTATATAGGCATCACGTCCGAGACAAGTAGACCGACTCCTGCCTGCATCTACTACTATTACTCCACACATCGACCGCTTTCCAGCATGCATCTAGAGTATTAAGTTCATAAGAACAGAGTAACGCTTTAAGTAAGATGACATGATGTAGAGGGATAAACTCATGCAATATGATATAAACCCCATCTTGTTATCCTCGATGGCAACAATACAATACGTGCCTTGCTGCCCCTACTGTCACTGGGAAAGGACATCGCAAGATTGAACCCAAAGCTAAGCACTTCTCCCATTGCAAGAAAGTTCAATCTAGTAGGCCAAACCAAACTGATAATTCGAAGAGACTTGCAAAGATAACCAATCATACATAAAAGAATTCAGAGAAGATTCAAATATTGTTCATAGATAAACTTGATCATAAACCCACAATTCATCGGTCTCAACAAACACACCGCAAAAGAAGATTACATCGAATAGATCTCCACAAGAGAGGGGGAGAACATTGTATTGAGATCCAAAAAGAGAGAAGAAGCCATCTAGCTAATAACTATGGACCCGAAGGTCTGAGGTAAACTACTCACACATCATCAGAGAGGCTATGGTGTTGATGTAGAAGCCCTCCGTGATCGATGCCCCCTCCGGCGGAGCTCCGGAAAAGGCCCCAAGATGGGATCTCACGGGTATGGAAGGTTGCGGCGGTGGAATTAGGTTTTTCGCTCCGTATCTGGTAGTTTGGAGGTACGTAGGTATATATAGGAGCAAGAAGTACGTCGGTGGAGCAACGTGGGGCCCATGAGGGTGGAGGGCGCGCCCAGGGGGGGTAGGCGCCCCCCTACCTCGTGCCTTCCTCGTTGATGTCTTGACGTAGGGTCCAAGTCCTCTGGATCACGTTCGTTCCGAAAATTACGTTCCCGAAGGTTTCATTACGTTTGGACTCCGTTTGATATTCTTTTTCTGTGAAACTCTGAAATAGGCAAAAAAACAGCAATTCTGGGCTGGGCCTCCGCTTAATAGGTTAGTCCCAAAAATAATATAAAAGTGTATAATAAAGCCCATTAATGTCCAAAACAGAATATAATATAGCATGGAACAATAAAAAATTATAGATACGTTGGAGACGTATCATGGCCGTGTTATTTGTAATCTGAGGGTTGGCCAGGCGTCGGCTTCTGCCCTCGCGTAGGTAGTACAGAGGTATTCGGGATGGATTCTAAACAATCTTGATCCAATTATATGATCCTTTGGAGGAGTTGTTTAGCGCAACGAACAAGGCAATCAGACTGTACCGCTTAGACGCCCTCACTTAGCCATAGGAGTTTGATAATTAAGCAAGTGCGCAGCCCCTGGTCCAAGCCAGGGTGCTGTCAGCATCTGATCGGGAAGTGCCGATCCTTCGCATGGCACAGAAAAAATCTCCAACGATTTTGTAACCCTCGAACAGCTGACCGGCTCTCGCCGTATCATGACAGTCAGTTTTCGGCTTTCTCTACTCAGGTGCTCATCCGGTCAAGGCCAGGGCACAATTGGAGTAGTTCTCCCTTTACCACCCTAGCCGATAGAGCAGAACGTAGGGTAGCAAGCACAGGAGCCGGGCAACCCAACTATTGACCAAAGACATGATTCAGAGCCAATGCATATAATGCTAAATTCAGGGTGCCGAAATTATGTATAAGAAGTGTTCGGACTTTGCTGCCGTATTGTGGGGCGATAAGTAGCCCCTGGCGAATATCAAACATACAGAAGAGTATCAATGCAACAAATAAGCAGATCGAGATAAAACGAAGTAAGAAGCGAAAACCATAGAAACTGCGCCACGAACCATTTTTATTATAACTGGATGGATACGTCAAGGCGTATCTTGTACAGATGGTGCGAGAAGTATCCGGGCTATTTAACATGCCAGAATCAGTAGGGTGCAGCGTGCGGGTCCTGGGAAATAAGTATGAATACCGTCAAGAAGAACGTATAAAGGTTGCCCTACACACCTGTGCTGCTTGCCTTCGTTGTATGCCAATCCTTCTAAAGGACTTGCGATCAGGCCCGCGAAAAAAGCAACCTGAAACAAGAAAAAGTTAAAGTATGTGTGTCCGGGATCGGTCTGGCCGAACTGTATCCCCCGGGTTATCTTGTGCCTCCGTCGATGTCCAAGGAATTTTGAGTGCGTAATTGTGTACGCGTGGTACGAATGCCACTACCTCATTGGGACTGGGACGGAGGCCGAATTGCTAGTCGAGCTCTTGACGAGCCTCGCCATCCTGTTTGCAGTGTAGTCCGGAACCTCTTAATGATGTACGAGGGCTCGACAGCCGTACTATGGTGCTGCTTGAGAAGGCCGCTCTGTAATACTGCAGTGTAGTCCGGAACCTCTTAATGATGTACTTCTGCTGCTAGGGCGGCGGTGTGCTCCTCTGTTCGGAGGGAGCGTTCCGTATTGCCATTGACTATTATGACGCCACGTGGGCCGGGCATCTTGAGCTTGAGATAAGCATAGTGTGGCACTGCGTTGAATCTAGCAAACGCGGTTCGTCCGAGCAGTGCGTGGTAGCCGCTGCGGAAGGGGACGATATCGAAGAATAATTCTTCGCTTCGGAAGTTGTCCGGAGAACCGAAGACCACCTCCAGCGTGATTGAGCCCGTACAGCGGGCCTCTACGCCTGGTATGACTCCTTTAAAGGTAGTCTTTGTTGGTTTGATTTGCGAGGGGTTAATGCCCATCTTCCGCACTGTGTCCTGATAAAGCAGGTTGAGGCTGCTACCACCGTCCATCATGACTCGTGTTAGGTCAAAACCTGTCAATAATTGGGTCGAGGACTAGTGCGGCTGAACCGCCATGGCGGATACTAGTTGGGTGATCCCGACGACCGAAGGTGATCGGGAATGATGACCACGGATTGAATTTTGGGTTGACTGGCTCTACCGCGTAGACGTCCCTAAGTGCTCGCTTACGCTCCCTTTTGGGGATGTGCGTAGCGTATATCATGTTCACTGATTTGACTTGAGGGGGAAATTTCTTCTGCCCCCTAGTGTTCGATTGCCGGGGCTCTTCGTCCTCGTCCTCTCTTTGTGATCACTTTTCTTTGTTTTCGGCATTTAACTTGTCGGCCTGCTTGAAGACCCAACAATCCCTGTTGGTATGATTTGCTTGCTTATCCGGGGTGCCGTGAATTTGGCATGGACGGTCGAGTATGCGGTCCAGGGTGGAAGGTCCTTCGCTGTTTCTCTTTTAGGGCTTCTTCCGTTGGCCGGACTTGGAGCCACTGAATCCGGCGTTGACTGCGGTGTCATCGGTGTTGTCGCCATTGCTTCGGCGTTTTGTCTATTGCGCCGGAGCTTTCCAGTGCTGTTCTTGGCCTCAGTGGGGCCTGCCTCGCTGGCTGTGTTTTTACTATGAGCCAGCCAGCTATCCTCACCCGCACAGAAGTTGGTCATGAGTGCCGTGAGGGCTGCCATAGACTTCGGCTTTTCCTGGCCGAGGTGGCGTGCTAGCCATTCATCACGGATGTTGTGTTTAAAGGCTGCTAGGGCCTCGGCATCCGGACAGTCAACGATCTGGTTCTTTTGGGTTAGGAACCTAGTCCAGAATTTTCTGGCTGATTCTCCAGGTTGTTGAACTATGTGGCTTAAGTCATCGGCGTCCGGTGGCCGGACATAAGTTCCTTGGAAGTTATCAAGGAAAGCCTCTTCCAAGTCTTCCCAGCTGCCGATGGAATTCTCAGGCAGGCTATTTAACCAGTGCCGAGCTGGCCCTTTGAGCTTTAAGGGGAGGTATTTGATGGCGTGGAGGTCATCTCCTCGAGCCATATGGATATGGAGAATGAAATCCTCGATCCATATTGCGGGATCGGTTGTGCCGTCTATGATTCAATGTTGACAGGCTTGAACCCCTCGGGGAATTCATGATCCAGTACTTCATCTGTGAAGCAGAGAGGGTGTGCGGCGCCTCTGTATCGGGCCGCGTCGTGGCGTAGCTCTGATGGAGTCCGCCTGCGGTATTCGACCCGGGCGTGGTTAGGTTTATCACATCCAAATAGGTAGCTGTCGTGGTGCCTCGAGGCACGCCCTCGCGATCCGTAGGTCGATCTTGTATGTCCTGCTCTGTCGTCCAGGATCTGTCGAAGGTCGTACGTGTGACCCCAAACTCTTCGGTCTCTATTTTTACGAGGCGGTGGGGCAGGCTGCTGTTCGGCCTGAGTTGCCGCTTTATCCCGGCCACGGGGTGGCCGGTCGACCGCCCTATCTCGACCACGTGGTGGTCATTCCGCATTATGCAAGGGAGATGTGTGCTCTGGTGCTTCCTCATCGAATTGAGGTAGCAGTCTGCGTTTCGGGTAGCTCTTTGTTGGGCGCCTGAGGCCGTATTCTTCGGCTGTCAGGACATCAGTCCTTCTGTCGACGAGCAAATCTTGTTCAGCTTGAAGCTGCTGCTGTTTCTTTTTCAGGCTCCTCCCAGTGGCTATGAGCTGAAGCTTAAAGCGCTCCTACTCCAGAGGATCCTCAGGCACGATCAACTCTTCGTTGCCGAGGCTTGTCTCCTCCTCGAAGGGTGGACGATAACTATTGTCCTCCGAGTCATCTTCTATGGCCTGTTCATCAGGGTTGCCTTGCCTGTTGCCGTGTTCCTCCTGATCGGATGTAGCTCCGACAGGGTCTTCATTGTTTTCGGCATCGCATGGAGTACTATTTTCTCCGGTGCCGGTGTTTGCCATCCTTTGAGCGACGAGGCTTAGGACGGCGTTTGGGGCGTCGGCGCTTGGACTACGTCTTAGAGGTTTTATTCGCCTCTGGCTCTTCTTTGTCGTCGCCAGATCCTCTGGGTGTATCAACCTTGTACACGTCATACGAAGAGGTAGCCGTCCATCGTCCAGTGAATGGTGGGTCTTGGCCTTGCTCCTTATCGGCATCGTGGTCCATACCATCGATGTCTTCGGAGCCATAGTCAAGCACGTCGGTTAAGTCGTCGACGGTGGCTATGAAGTGGGTGGCGGGTGGGAAGAAATTCTTCGTCATCCGTCTCTAGCTCGAACTGGACGTAGTTCGGCTGTGAGTCCTTCTCCAAGGACAAACTCTTTAAAGATTTTAGCACGTCACCCAATGGCGAGTGCTGGAAAACGTCAGCGGCGCTGAACTCGAAGATCGATAACCGATCTAGCTCGGTGTCCGCGGGTGTACACAGAACTTATAGCCGGAGACAAGTCCGAAGTTCCGTTAAAGCGAATATTGCAGGGCGTTGAGTCCATGTACGGCTCCAACGCCGCGGACTCTGCGGCCTCAGATGGCACGATCTGCTTTGGCTCTAAGGCCGTTTCCGCAGCAGGACTCCCTCACCCGCTTCCATGAATCGACCAGATCGTTGACTCCACCGCCGAGTGCGATTTGCTGTGCTTCCTGGATGCGTTCTCAGGCTATCACCAGATCAAAATGGCGGTAGAAGATGTGGAGAAGACCGCCTTCCTGACCCCGTGTGGGGTGTACTGCTATACTTGCATGCCTTTCGGACTGCGTAATGCAGGAGCGACCTTCCAGTGGCTAATGCACATCGCCTTAGGGCGGCGGCTCGAGAGAAACGCGGAGGCCTACGTCGACGACATTGTGGTGAAGTCTCGGGAGGCGAGAACTTTGATCCAGGACCTGGAGGAGACCTTCGCAAGCCTATGCCACGTGAACTTGCGGCTCAACCCAGAGAAGTGCGTGTTCGGTGTCCCTTCCGGCAAGCTGCTGGGTTTTCTCGTATCCCACAGAGGGATCGAGGCGAACCCACAGAAGGTTAAGGCAATCGAAGACATGATCCCACCGTAGACCCTCAAGAAAATGAAGAAGCTTACCGGTCGTGTGACTGTGTTGGGGCGCTTTATCTCCAAGCTGGGAGAGCGTGCCCTACCGTTCTTCAAGCTGATGAAGAAGAAAGGCCCATTCGAGTGGACTCCGGAGGCCGACCAAGCTTTTCAAGACCTCAAGAGATACCTGACCAGCCCGCTAGTGATGGTGGCGCCTCGACCCCTCGAGCCCTTGGTGCTCTACCTGTCTGCCACACCCCACTCTGCCAGCGCAGCTCTGGTGGCCCTCAGAGAAGAGCACCAAGGTCAAGGGCCTACCAAGTGGAACCTCCAGGCCGGACGAAGCGGTGCGGCACGAAGGCGAAGCTCATGAAGCAGCCGACCACCAAGCCCCTGAAGCCGAAGACCCCAAAGAGACACCTCAACCCATGGAGGCCGAAGACCCCGTCAGTTCTCCCACCCTCGTCGAGCACCCGGTGTACTTCGTCAGCACAATGCTGCGGGATGCGAGGGCACGATACCCCATGCCTCAGAAGATCCTACTCGCGCTCCTGGTGGCCTCGTGCAAGTTGCGCCACTACTTCCAGGGTCACCCCATCAAGGTCGTCTCGGCTTACCCGTTGGAAAGAGTGCTCAGGAGCCCCAATGCTGCCGGGTGAGTCGCTGAATGGAACATCGAGCTGCAAGCATTTGACTTGCAGTTCAGCACGACCAGGGTCATCAAGGAGGCTGCGCTTACAGACTTTGTGGCAGAATGGACCGACGCCCCAGAGCTCGAAGCAGGCGAGAACAAATCCCTATCTCCAGGGAGCGAAGCACCGGACAGCTGGGTCATGTACTTCGATGGCGCGTTCTCACGCAAGGGCGCGGGGGCTGGAGCCGTGCTCATCTCACCCACTCAGGACAAGCTCTACTACGCCGTGCAGCTCTGCTTCCAGCAGGGCGAGAAGGTCTCCAATAACATAGCAGAGTATGAGGGCCTCATAGCCGGCCTCAGGGCTGCGGTGGCCCTGGGGGTGAGGCATCTCACCATCAAGGGCGACTTGCAGCTCCTCGTCAACTTCTCCAACAAATTATATGAACCAAAGGACGAGCACATGGAGGCATACCTCGTGGAGGTGCACAATATGGAGAAGCAGTTCTCGGGTCTGGAATTGCAGCATGTGCCCCGTGGCACCAACAAGGAAGCCGATGACATCGCCAGAAGGGCATCCAAGCGGCTACCTCAAGAGCCTGGCGTCTTTGAGGAGCGGCTGTTCAAACCATCAGCAACACCGTCGCTCTCAAGAACAGCACTACCTCGGGAGGAGCTCCCTCAACCACCTGCCTCAGGAGCCCCGGCTTGCGGCCCGACCTCGGGAGCGCGCTTGCTCTTGGTGCTCGAGCCTCAGGAAGGGTGCTGGATCAAGGAATTCAAGGAATGCCTGACGCGAGGGACGCTGCCGGAAGAGGAGGAGGACATGGAGTGTGTGACCCGACAAGCTACGGCATACTGCATCCGGGACGGTGAGTTATACAGGAAACGGCCAAATGACGTTTCCCTGCGTTGCATCTCTAGGGAACAGGGAATTGAGCTGCTGGCCGACATACACGGTGGGGACTGCGGGCACCACTTGTCGTCATGGACCCTTGTCGGCAAGGTGTTTCGCAATGGATTCTACTGGCCCACGATGCTCAACGACGCGACTGAGTTGGTGAGGTCCTGCGAGGCCTGCCAGTGCCACGCCAAGCAGATTCATCAGCCGGCTCAGGGCCTCCAGACCATCCCACTCTCATGGCCGTTCGCGGTCCGGGGGCTGGATATCTTGGGCCCATTCCCTCGAGTGCCTGGGGGCTACCGCTACCTCTACAACGCCATCGACAAGTTCACCAAGTGGGCGGAGGTAGAAGCCGTCCGCACCATCCCAGCTGGCTCCGCGGTCAAGGTCATCAAGGGTCTCGTGAGCCGGTTCGGGGTCCCCAACCGCAGCATCACCGATAACGGCTCGCAGTTCACTAGTAATCTCTTCAAGACATATTGTGCTAACCTTGGAACGCAGATCTGCTACGCTTCGGTGGCGCACCCCAGGAGCAACGGTCAGGCCAAACGCGGCAACGCAGAGGTCCTGAGGGGCCTAAAGACCAGGACCTTCAAGAAGAAGCTCGAGGCCTGCGGCAGGGGCTGGCACGATGAGCTCCAGTCCGTGCTGTGGTCCATCCGCACCACCGCCACCAAGCCCATGGGTGAGACCCCATTCTTCCTCGTCTACGTAGCAGAAGCGGTTCTCCCTCACGAGGTCAAACATCATTTCGCGCGGGTCCTGGCGTTTGATGAGGCGCAGCAGGACGCCATGCGGGCGATGGACCTCGTGCTGGGGGAGGAACGCCACCGTGAAGCCACGCTACGAGCATCAAGATATCAGCAGGCGCTGCGGCGGTACCACTGCCACAACATCCGCTCCAGGACGCTCGAGGTGGGTGACCTCGTCCTGAGGCGGGTGCTCTCCAGGGAAGGGCTGCATAAGCTCTCACCCATGTGAGAGGGCCCGTTCAAGGTCGTCCACGTCTCCAGGCCTGGCGCCACGCGCCTGGAGACGCAGGACGGGGTACCCATCCAGAACTCCTAGAACATCCAGCACCTCCGGAAGTTCTACCCCTGAAGAAAGGCCCAGCGCTTGTGAAGAAGGCCCAGTGCCTGTGAAGGTCTCCGCTTGTGACACTCTCACGTAATAATGAGTGGGGCTGTACATACCCCAGAGTCTCCGGAGTGCCGACCTCGGGCCTCTGGGGCTCCCTCCCACGTCCTACTGGCAGCACTTAGCTCCGCGTTGGTGAGAAGACAAGAAGACTAGACTAGGTGCCAGACGTGGCTTTTCATTTTCTTCCGTAGTTGGCTCGCCCCTCTTTAATCGAAATTTTCTTTTTGGTGTTCTCTTGCTGGTCTCGCCCTGTCGCTTTCTTCCTCTGTTCTGCCATCGTTTCTCTGTTTGTCCTGTACTCTCTCTCGCGTCCCTCGCGAGGGGGCTGGACAGGTGCTCGTGAGCATCTTGTTTTTTCATGAAGCACCCTCGTTCGAGCCGCAAGCTGGCGCTCCTCCCCTAATCCGTGCCCCATGGGTACCGCGATGCGAGGCGCTGAGTCATGGCTGGTGGCGGCGCCTGCGATCAAGGCTCGGAATTCCCTAACTAAATTTTTTTGCAGTTCCCAAAAAGCCTCGCCAGGTGCTGAGGAATGCATGCCTCGGAGATGGAGACTACTTCAAACACGGCAAGCTAAGTTACTCCAACACACCTATATGAGACATTTATGCTGCGACACAATAGATGAACGATAAACATAGCAAAACAACTGGGAAATCATAGTTCGTTGCACGCCCCTCCGGGGCCCCATACTGGTTTCTCTCTTAATACAGGAAGGAAAGGAAGAACGAAATAAAAGTGGCGCGTGCCCCCACAGCGGTCTGCGAGGGCGAGCTCTTGGCGCCGGCTCAGCCAGACCCCTCCTCACGCTTTACAGAGATGCGGCGACGAGACGACCCGCTGCCGCCTTTGAAGAGGGCGCGGCGGCGTGGCGACTGGTCGTAACCACCGCTGGTGGAGCTGTCGCTGGAAGAAGAACCGTCGTAGCTGGACGAGACGTGGTCGGCACCAAGGGCGGGTTCGCCCTCATCCTCGTCACGACCATCGCCAAGGCCGAGCACCTTGTCACCGTCGTTAACCTTGGGGCAGCACCCGGTGTGGCGACTGAGGGAGTCCTGGACTAAGAGGTCCTCGGGCGTCCGGCCTGTTAGCCATGGGCCGGACTGATGGGCTGTGAAGATACGAAGACCGAAGACTGCACCCGTGTCCGGATGGGACTCGCCTTGGCGTGGAAGGCAAGCTTGGCTTTCAAACATGTAGATTTCCTTCTTTGTAACCGACCCTGTGTAACCCTAGATCCTCCCGGTGTCTATATAAACTGGAGGACTTAGTCCGGAGGGGGGATATTCATGACCATAGTCATACAGGCTAGACTTCTAGGGTTTAGCCATTAGGATCACGTGGTAAATCAACTCTTGTAATACTCATATTCATCAAGACCAATCAAGCAGGAACTAGGGTATTACCTCCATAGAGAGGGCCCGAACCTGGGTAAACATCGTGTCCCCTGTCTCCTGTTACCATCGACCTTAGACGCATAGTTCGGGACCCCTACCCGAGATCCGCCGGTTTTGACACCGACATTGGTACTTTAATTGAGAGTTCCACTATGACGTCGACGACATGATCGATGACTAGCCTCGTCCTTAAAGACAATATCACCGCCGGAGGAGGACTGGCCCTAGGCCAAAACCTCCGGCTGGGCGGCTTTACCATGACCGCCCATTCGGCCGTTAAGCCGACGATGACCTCTCGGGCCATCGAAAATCCCTCCGTATCGACTCCAAACACTCCAAGCAGATGGATTTGGCGGATTTCTCATCTTTAAACGAGCTCCTGGATCGCATCGCCACCCTGGGAATCGCCACAGATTACGATTAGATCAGGCTTAAACCTGACCAAAGAGAAATTAAATCTCCACCGGTGACCCACCAGATAGCGGTAGTCGAGGAGCAAGACGGCGAATCTTCCCCTATAGTTAAGACGGACTATGTTCGGGTCGCCGACCCTGCAGAGCCGGATACCCACCAGAGAAAGGATGTGACCGGCCTTCCGAACATAGAATCGGATGGCGGGCATAAGCAATCAGAAGATACTCTAGAGTCCGGACTGTTAAGTCTGGAAAATCTTCACACTCTGGATCATCGATCGGGTCAGCGGATTCAATTCCACCCACCCACCCAGACATAAGCGCTCTTATGAGCATACAACAGCAGTCTCAGGAAACGGTCCATCACTTCTAGGCCAGATTCCTCCTTGTCAAGGACAAGGTTAAAGATTGCCGCGACGAGGAGGTGATATCAGCATTCTGCAACAATTGCACGGACGAAGAAATCCTCAACGCCATCAACCATCGTTGCTTATTACACATCACTGACTTGGGAACTATCGTACAGAAGTACAGCGCAATGGAAAGCGCCTGGAAAACTCAGGCAGCCCATTGGGAACCATCGGCCCCCGCTCAACCCCTCATTCAGGCGAAAAGGGCACACCCTTGTAACACGCCCGGTCCAATAGTAAAGAAATATAATTCCATTACGGGGCACGGAACCGTTCTGGAAGGATGGCTCGATGGGCCATGCAAAATAGACGCAACACCGGATAACATACCAACACATTGCCTTAGAGCATGTTGGATACTCCGGCAAGTGGCCAAGAGCGGCGAGGATATCCTCACCAAGAATATCCCAGAACAACACCCCTAGAAGACGACGACCCCAGAGTATTGACGGTCTTCGAGATATTCGCTTCAAACAATAAGCGCAAAAGGGTACTCTGCGACCTCGCCGAAGTCTATCAAATCGCCGCGATAAACCCTTGGAACGACACGGCTATAACCTTTAATGCCGATGATGAACCAAAATACAGGACAGTCCGAGCGCCAGCCGCATTAGTCCTCAGTCCCATCGTGGACAACTTTCGACTCACCAAGGTCGTCATGGACGGCGGCAGCGGACTAAACCTCATCTATGAGGATACACTCCACAAAATGGAAATAGATAGGAGCCGCATCGAGCAAAGCAGCACGACCTTCCGAGGAATCATTCCCAGTCGGGAGGTGCGGTGTGCGGGAAAAATCACACTTGACGTGGTATTCGGCGCGCCGGGTAATTATTGGTCCAAAGAAATAACCTTCGAAGTGACTCCTTTCAGCAGTGGATATCATGCCCTGTTGGGGCAAGATGCTTTTACACGCTTCCACGCTATACCTCATTACGGGTACATGAAGCTCAAAATGCCCGGGCCCAACGGCATAATCACTCTTGTCAGTGATCCGGACATAGCACTCTGCGCCAACAAGAAAACCACATCCCTGGCCCTTGAGGCATTATCCGAAGCCCTCGCGGCCGAAGAATTAACCACACAACGCTCCACGGTGGATACGGACGATGTGATCTTAGACAAACGACGCAAATCCACCTCCTTCAAACCAGCAAAAGCGATAGTCAAATTCCAGGTCCACCCAACAGACCCCAAGAAGACAACATCTATTGTAGCACAACTAGACCCAATGGTTGACGCCGCGCTACAGGATTTCCTTCGCGAAAACTGGGATATATTCGCCTGGCACCCTTCCGATATGCCTGGAATGCAACGCAAGCTGGCCGAACATAGCCTCAATATATTAAAGGGATACAAACCAGTCAAACAAGCACTACGACGCTTTTCCGAACCCAAACACCAAGCTATGGGGGAGGAGCTAGCCAGGCTAATCGAGGCCGGATTCATCAGAGAAATAAAACATCCAGACTGGCTGGCAAACTTGGTGATGGTACCAAAGAAGGACAAATCCTGGCGCCTGTGCGTCGATTTTAAAGACCTCAATAAGGCTTGCCCTAAGGATCCCTTCCCCCTCCCCCGCATTGATCAAATCATTGATGCTACCGCAGGACACGACTCACTATGTTTCCTTGATGCATATTCCGGATACCAGCAAATCAAAATGTAGTAGTCCGATCAAGCTGCAACAGCATTCATTACCCCATATGGGCCATTCTACTTGAACACCATGCCCTTCGGGCTCAAGAACGCCAGCGCCACATACCAACGCATGATTCAAACATGCCTGGAGAAACAGATCGGCAAGACAGTTGAAGCTTATGTGGACGACGTCGTCATCAAAACTAGGCACGTCGAAACACTAATAGACGATTTATGTCTCACATTTGACAACCTCCGCGCGTATGAGATTAAGCTCAATCCGGAAAAGTGTGTTTTCGGCGTCCCCACTGGAAAACTGCTGGGCTTCATCGTTTCCAATAGAGGAATTGAAGCAAATCCAGCCAAAATCCGGGCTCTGTCACAATTGGCTACGCCAACAGACCTTAAACAAGTCCAGGAACTCGCGGGTTGCATGGCAGCTCTAAGCTGCTTTATCTCCAGATTGGGAGAAAAGGCACTGCCACTCTATCGCCTTCTACGGCGAACCAATCACTTCGAGTGGACGGATGCGGCAACAGCCAGATTGGAAGAAATAAAAACCCTTCTAGCGAGCAACCCAATCCTGGCCGTGCCAAACGTCGGCGAACCCATGTTACTATACATATCGGCAACACATCAGGTGGTGAGCGCCGTGCTCGTCCTTGAACGAGAACAGAACAGACACAAATTCCTGCTTCAGAAGCCAGTATACTATGTATCCACCGTCCTTACACCATGCAAATCCCGGTACCCCCACTATCAAAAGATAGCATACGCGGTCTTCATGGCATCCCGAAAGCTACAACACTACTTCTAGGAGTGTTCGATCACGGTGGCTTCCGAAGTACCACTCAACGACATAATAAACAACCGCGATGCCAGGGGCCGGATTGCCAAATGGGCCATTGAGCTCCTTCCATTCGATATTACATACAAACCACGTCGAGCTATTAAACCCCAAGTACTGGCTGACTTCATCGCCGAATGGACAGAGGCCGAACTCCCTAAAGAGTACGACACATATTTGAATTGGGTTATGTATTTTGATGGCTCCAAAATGCTGGCAGGGCTAGGAGCGGGCGTCGTTTTAATGTCCCCCACTGGAGACGTCGTTCAGTACGTACTCCAAATACTATACACAGACTCCAATAACGCAGCCGAATACGAGGCCTTATTGCACGGTCTCCGGATGGCTGTCTCCATGGGCATACAGCGCCTGGAAGTGCACGGGGACTCAAACCTTGCAATATCTCAAATAAATGGAGACTTCGATGCCAAAGATCCGAAGATGGCAGCTTATTGTACTGCCGTCCTAAAAATGTCGGCTCGGTTCGAGGGGCTCGAGTTCCATCACGTGGCCAGAGAAAGTAATCAAGCGGCGGACGTTCTTGCTCGTATCAGCGCCATGCGCGACCCCGTCCCACCTAATATCTTTCTGGAAAGGCTTTTTAAGCCATACGTGGTGTGGCAGGGGAAAGCGGCAGTACTAGTCCGGATCCGAACTCAACCCCAGATTCCGAACACACCGATATCATCGGAGGCTCAGCCACCGAAATAACGCCATCAGCACATCTCATTATGGAAGTCATTGCCCCATGGACCGAAGCCTTCTTGGCCTACCTTAATAGGAAGGGGTGAGCGCCGTGCTCGTCCTTGAACGAGAACAGAACAGACACAAATTCCTGCTTCAGAAGCCAGTATACTATGTATCCACCGTCCTTACACCATGCAAATCCCGGTACCCCCACTATCAAAAGATAGCATACGCGGTCTTCATGGCATCCCGAAAGCTACAACACTACTTCTAGGAGTGTTCGATCACGGTGGCTTCCGAAGTACCACTCAACGACATAATAAACAACCGCGATGCCAGGGGCCGGATTGCCAAATGGGCCATTGAGCTCCTTCCATTCGATATTACATACAAACCACGTCGAGCTATTAAACCCCAAGTACTGGCTGACTTCATCGCCGAATGGACAGAGGCCGAACTCCCTAAAGAGTACGACACATATTTGAATTGGGTTATGTATTTTGATGGCTCCAAAATGCTGGCAGGCCTAGGAGCGGGCGTCGTTTTAATGTCCCCCACTGGAGACGTCGTTCAGTACGTACTCCAAATACTATACACAGACTCCAATAACGCAGCCGAATACGAGGCCTTATTGCACGGTCTCCGGATGGCTGTCTCCATGGGCATACAGCGCCTGGAAGTGCACGGGGACTCAAACCTTGCAATATCTCAAATAAATGGAGACTTCGATGCCAAAGATCCGAAGATGGCAGCTTATTGTACTGCCGTCCTAAAAATGTCGGCTCGGTTCGAGGGGCTCGAGTTCCATCACGTGGCCAGAGAAAGTAATCAAGCGGCGGACGTTCTTGCTCGTATCAGCGCCATGCGCGACCCCGTCCCACCTAATATCTTTCTGGAAAGGCTTTTTAAGCCATACGTGGTGTGGCAGGGGAAAGCGGCAGTACTAGTCCGGATCCGAACTCAACCCCAGATTCCGAACACACCGATATCATCGGAGGCTCAGCCACCGAAATAACGCCATCAGCACATCTCATTATGGAAGTCATTGCCCCATGGACCGAAGCCTTCTTGGCCTACCTTAATAGGAAGGAACTTCCTGCGGATGAGAACGAGGCCCGCCGCATTGTCCGGCGTTCGAAGGCCTACAAGGTTCACGATGGAGAACTCTATAAGAAAAGCGCTAACAGAGTCCTTTAAAGATGTATCTCCGAGGAGGAGGGGCGGCAGCTCCTGGCTGAGATTCATGCCGGTCTCGGCGGGCACCACGCCGCAGCTCGGGCCATTGTTTGCAAGGCCTTCCGTACAGTGTTTTATTGGCCGACGGCCCGAGCAGATGGACAGGACCTTGTCCAACGTTGTGTCGGATGTCAACTCTTCGCCAACCAAAGCCATATGCCCCCACTGCCCTACAAACAATCCCCATCACTTGGCCTTTTGCGGTATGGGGACTGGATATGGTTGGACCCCTTAAAGGAGGAAGCCATAAGAAAAAATATCTGCTGGTCATGGTGGACAAATTCACCAAGTGGATAGAGGCCAAACTAGTTAAAACGGCCGAAGCCGGACCAGTAATAGACTTTATATCCGGCGTCGTACACCGTTATGGTGTTCCACACAGCATTATCACTGATAACGGCTCCAACTTCACAGCCGACGAAGTGGAAACCTGGTGCGCTAATCTGGGCATTAAGCTTGATTGCGCCTCTGTTTATCATCCACAGACAAACGGTCAAGTCGAAAGAGCCAATGGTCTTATTATGAGCGGCATTAAGCCTAGACTAGTGCGGTCTTTGAAAGAATCAGACAAGCACTGGGTTGAGGAGCTTGACTCCGTACTCTGGGGGCTGCGGACCACGCCCAATCGCACTACCGGATACACACCTTTCTTCATGGTGTACGGTGCAGAGGCAGTGCTACCCTGCGACATTATTCATGACTCACCTCGAGTGCGCATGTACGAAGAGTGAGAGGCCGAGCTTGATCGGCAGGACAACTTAGATGCCCTGGAGGAGGAGCGCGACGTTGCAAAAGCCCGTTCCGCATTTTATCAACAGCAGGCTCGCAGGTATCAAAGCAGAGAAGTGCGGGCCAAAACTTATAACGTCGGCGAACTCGTTCTACGCCTACCGGAGAAGAAAAAGGACAAACTCAAGCCCAAGTGGGAGGGTCCCTTCATCATCAAGGAAGTTCTCACCGGAGGGGCGTACCGCTTGCGTGATGTGTCAGACAATCGACTAGAGCCGAACCCCTGGAACGCGGCCAAACTCTGAAGATTCTATGCCTAGCGCCGAACTCTTTGTTCGTCTCCTTCCCCCTATTTTTTCCATCATTTTTTGTCTCTTTTCGTTTTTTCTCTTTAGCCTTAAAAGCTTTCGCGCGGTTAGACCGTGCACCCGCGACACGTACATCTCAAGTATGTACGTCTATTATACCTGGGGGCTTCTTGGACAGAAGCTTGCTATTATTATTTTTCGAGCATCAAGCTCATCACATATGCGTTTTCTCCCATATGTACCTTTTCTTCGCCATTATATGCATCGATATGACTTAAGTTTTGGCCAAGCTGGGTTGCCTGGCTCCTGTGCTTATGCCCTCGTTCCTGTTAGTTCGGCTAGGGCATAAAGGGAGCACCTCTGCGATTGTTACTACTGGGTCATCCGGATGTGTACCTCAGACTGGGTGAAGCCGAAAGCTAGCGTTCTTAAGGGAATATTCAGTCGGTGAACTAAAGGTGTTTTTTCATTCCTCCCATCATGAACCCCCAGAAGCTCTACACATTGTGATTTCTTCATCACAGTCCGGACATGCACATTGATGCATGCACACCCAGGGAAAGGAACCCTTGACGGAAATATTCTCTCTGGAAGATGTTTTTTACAATTTTAATGTAATATAACATAACTAGCCGGATACAACTTGTCTGTTCAAGCAACTATGACCCCTACGCCTGGTTTTCCCGCATACCCCGGTTTATTTTGTCGCTCAGGTATCCGGAAAACACTCCGCACCTTCGGGTCAAGAGGTCGAAGCGAAAAGGTCGGCCATGACAATCATTTTACAATCCAGCTAGAAGGAAAGTACATAGTCACTTAGGACTAAAAAACTTCCTCCTCTATATCGTCCAACAGGCGGTCTAACTTACAATCCTATTGGAATATCTAGCAGCCACCACTACTTGGTCATACGCTAAACTAACGGGAATTGCTTCCCCATTTGATCCTAGCGGTCCGACCCGGGCCATGTGATTTGTATCCAGCTTGGTATACCGCGTTTTCACCATGGCCCAGGCTTCTCGCGCACCCTCTCGGCAGATCAATATCTTCCATAGTTGGATACGCCACCGCGCTCCCTTGAACAGCTCTACAAGCTCCTCCATACTCCCTGGAGAGGAGGCGGATGGCCATAAGGCCTACGCCACACTCCGCATTGCCTGCCGAGCTTGCTTGTGCAATTGCGACAGCCCTTGCAGAAGATCACTTGATGATCCGGACACCTCCTCTTCGGGACGGCCCGTCAACATACCTGCAATCATAGCTATATCAGCTACTTTAACCTCCAAACTTTTATAAGGTAAATTCGGCCACGTACTGAATACGCTGCCTCACAACTTTTTATTCTCCTTCACGGAGTTGGCTAGCTGGGCTCGCACATCTTTCAGTTCTTCGCCCAGTTTGGTGTTTGAATCCTGGAGTTTGTTTTTCTCCTCTCTGATTCGGGTCAGAACACGCTTGCCTGCGGCATTTAGTCTTTTTGCATCTTTCTCTCCCGCTTGAGCGGTTTTCAACTTATCCTCCAGTTGATCTGATGATCCTATTATGAGATAAGCAACAGTATTAGCACAGCTGGTATATAATTGTTATTCCTCGATGGAGGGGAACATTACCAGAGGATGCCTTCTTGGACTTTTTCAATTCGACGGTAGCAGCATTTATCTGTGTCCGACACTGCTCCAGCTCTTGAGCTAGCAGGTTGTTCTTCTCCATAAGAATCTGGTCATACAACGTTCCTTAAATCACTTGTGCCAACTGCTTTCAGTCTTGGGGGCTACTAGCATGTGGTTATTCTATTCGGACAAAAGAAACCTTACCTGCACATCCGTTAAATGCTGCTTTGTGGCTCTGCCCAGCCCATCTCGAGCAGCTCGGATGTATGCGTCAGTCGAGCTGAAGGCATCAAGCGCATCTTTTGAGAAGCCAAGGTCCCGTAAAACGGCCCTCCGGAGCCGATGATTCATGGCCCTCTCCACTTCCGAGTTGGTGACGGACATCTCTTCCGAGCCCTCGGCCGAAGGACACTCCGGTGCCATTCTTGTATCGGCCCCCGTCTCTCCGGCAGGGTCTGCACCCCGGCTGGTGGGAGTATGACTGGCCGAATTCCCGGACATAGTTCGGCGAATCTTTTTCCTGATATAGGACAAACATAACAGTCACAGATGGATGTGACCACTGAAGCATACTTTCAAATCCATACCTCTTCGATGAAGGCCGGACCGTGTCTTCACCGGTCTTCCTTTTAGAGGCCTTTCTTGGCGCAGGAGCCGCTCTCTTTGGAGTCGCCCCCGGGGTAGCATGACGTGTCGAATGCCTCCCCATTAGAGCATGAGATAGTGCGGTGGGTGAGGCAGTGCGAGGAAACTCTTTCAGGGGGGATTTCTCCTGATGACTTACGTGGGAAGCAGGAAGAAGACCGGGATAATCGGCGGTAATGGCCACTTCCGTGCCATCGTAGCTCGCCTGGTAAAACACCGCTTCCGCAAGTACCATGAATATATCCGGGGTCCTCTTCAAACCCAGGATCAAGCTCCCGGTTGTGGTTTTCTGGCTGTGGGGCGGGACTGTGAAGCCCCTTGGTGATTTTTCGCCAGTGCTGTTATAAATAGACGGATTAAGAATTCATTAAAGATGACTTGGAAAGCGGAATAAATAAAAGCAGAGGGGTCAGGACTTACCCAGCTGGGAGGGTCATACATAGAGTATCCATCTCTGCGCTTGATGCGAAGGAATTCCTCCTCGTCCCCTTTAAACAGCCCGGCCAGTATCTTGGCCAGAGCGGCGGGGGTGTCCGGACCTTTCCGACCACAGCGGGAGGCGTCGTCCTCCCCATTATAGTGCCACATTGGGAGCCCTCTGTATTGAAGTGGCTGAACTCCTCGCACTATTGAGGTTGCCATTACCTCAACCATTGTTAGTCCAGACTGAGCGAGCGTCTTTATCTTGCTCATGAGCTGACCAACTTCCGCACTATCATCCTCTTCAAGACTCCAGGGATGCCAACTGTGGCATTTCTTTAACGGAACGCTTGCAAAATTAGGAAGACCCTTTCGAACTGGGTCGGGAAGTGCGACATCCTCAATGTTGAACCATTTGGAAGGCCATTCTTCAGACGCCTTCCTTGGTTTGCCGGACAGGTATCCGGTATCGGCGATGCGCCATATTTCGGCTTCGCCCACTTCAAATATAGACCCCTCGTGGTTGCACAGGACAAGAGAGAACAACTTTCTTCACAGTTCAAAATGGGCCTCAATACCCAGAAATAGTTCGCATAAAGCAACATAACCCGCAATGTGCAGGATAGAGGCAGGAGTAAAGTTATGCAGTTGGAGGCCATAATATTCCAGAAGCCCTCGGAGGAACGGATGAATTGGAAATCCGACACCTCTTACAATATAAGGGACGAAACACATTCGCTCCCCCAGATGGATTGGGGTAGTCCTCCGCCTGGTTCTCGCCATTAAAGGAGGCCAACCCTGCTCGAACAGGGACCAGATCTACAGGGGAAGAAATCCCTGCGTTTGCAACTTCGCCAATTGACTGTGGGACACAGAGCACCTCTCCCATTCGCCTTTCTCTGGGTCGGAATGGGAGGAGGAGCTGGGAATGCTAGCCATGTTGGAATGGTCTTTCCTAGGAATCTCTGAGGATTCTCTCCGCGTCGTGACGAATGGATCTGAGATCCAATCTCTTTAAATAGACGGTCTTTCTTGGATGGCCGGGGTGTTATTTGCAAAAAATACCTTGACCTTCCGCATTCATTCGACACGTGGAAGCAGAAGTCATCGATGCACAAAAGCTGAGGGGTGCGACATTGAATTAAAGGTCGAATACATTACTTGGAAGTCATCGGAGGAGGAACCCGCCTTGCAATGCCGAAGTCAATCTGCGCGCCGAACACCTCATCATTGAAGCCTGGTTCGGCGGCTACTGAGGGAGTCTTGGACTATGGTTCCTCGGGCGTCCGGCCTGTTAGCCATGGGTCAGACTGATGGGTTGTGAAGATACGAAGACCGAAGAGTGCACCCGTGTCCGGATGGGACTCGCCTTGGCGTGGAAGGCAAGCTTGGTGATCAAACATGTAGATTTCCTTCTTTGTAACCGACCCTGTGTAACCCTAGATCCTCCCGGTGTCTATATAAATCGGAGGACTTAGTCCGGAGGGCGGATATTCATGACCATAGTCAAATAGGCTAGACTTCTAGGGTTTAGCCATTACGATCTCGTGGTAAATCAACTCTTCTAATACTCATATTCATCAAGACCAATCAAGCAGGAAGTAGGGTATTACCTCCATAGAGAAGGCCTGAACCTGGGTAAACATCGTGTCCCCTGTCTCCTGTTACGATCGACCTTAGACGCACAGTTCGGGACCCCCTACCCGAGATCCGCCGGTTTTGACACCGATAGTGACCATCTTCCCCAAACACCCTCACGTAGAGGGTCGCGTCGCCGTTGTACTTGAAATGGAGGGTGCACCGCCTACCCAGGCCGTGCGCGAGGGCGAACGTCTGCCAGCCGCGGGCCAGGCCTATGTTGCCCGCGACGGAGACCTCAACTGCGACCCAGGAATCCCTGTAGCAGCAGCTGTCCTCCTGCAACCAGAGCCCTCCGGGACCTGTGGCCGGCACCTCGTCGGCGAAGAAGCGCGGGAGCTGAAGCCAGTTGCCGGTCGTGTTCTCCGACCAGACGACGAACTCCGGCAGCACCTCTGCCGAGTGGAAGCGCGACCAGGGAGGTCGCGTGGCCATGGCATGTCTCCCTTCACCGACAAGGCTGCCACGACTGGGGCAACCCCCACAACACGAAGCGGCCCCGCCGCGGCTGCGGGGAGTAGCAACGGGGGTCGCAGTGTGCATGCGGGGACGACCGCGTCCACGCTTGGGCACCGGAGAGCCGGGCCCCTCCTGACGGGCCTTCCCCTTCTCCGCGACGGAGAACCTCTTCGGTGGCGCCATTGGTGTCACTACTGGCAATGGAGCGAAGGGGGAGAAGCGAGCAAAATGGGAAGAGATGGGCGACCGGGGCTCTGCCCCCCTCCCCATTTATAGCCCAGAGGAGGCCAACCGCCGGCCTCCACGATCACAGGTAATGATAAACCTTTTTTCATGCAGCAGGGACTCGTCAAGTCGGGCAGTTGCCGAGGGAGCATGGGGAAGCGGAGACGCCCACGTCCAATCAACCGCCACGCGTCGACCAGGGCCGTAGGCTATTGGGGCCCGCGGCGCTCTGCACTTGCCCGGGGGCTACTGTCGGCCTTCTGGGAACGGGGGTCCCCAGACTTGCCTACCTGCGGCCCACGGCGTGGCTCTGCAAGCGGGACCGTACGGCCCATCTTCACCAGCAAGCACTTAAGACCCTCACGAGGGGCCAAGCTTCGCGAGGCGGATGACACAAGACCTCCTCGGGAGCGCCCTCACTAGGCTGGCTCGCGAGGGGCGGAGAGATCAAGGCAAGGCAAACCTCGCGAAGTTCTCATGACGTGAGCCATGACAACCAAGGCCAGGCAGGCGCTAGGCAGGCGCCAGCACGCACAGTGTCCTTGCTTCCTCTTTGGTTCTAAGGAGGCAAGCGCAGGCGAGGAGTACCGAGGCGTCAATCAAAGGTTTCCATATTGGGGCAATGAGACCAAGACCAGCAGGACGGCAAGACGGAGGTCACCGTGGAGCCCAAGCCGGCGTCACCACCAGAGCCTTTGGCAGGCGAAGACTACTTTTGTCAGTATAAGCTGTACTAGCTGTCCCCTTTCAAATTGGCCGTTGTGGCATCCCTTCCCGCTCAATATTTGGGAAGAGGACCAGGGCCTCTATAAATAGGACTAGCCACCACAGTAGGAGGCAGCTCGAACCGATCTTGAGAAAACCTCACCGGCACACCAGCTCACCGAGCATAAGAACACCTCACCTCAGGAGGCTGTTCTTCCCCTTGTACTGTTCATCCTCTGCCCAAGAGGCAATCCACCACCACCACACTAGAGTAGGGTATTACAGCACAACCGTGGCCTGAACCAGTATAAATCTTATGTCTCTTGTGTTGCGAGTTCGTCGAGCCAAGCTTAGAGATCCCCGGTGAGGCTGAGGGCGTGATTTGGCAGGGGGAGATCTTCGCATGCACCCCAGTGTTCGAACCTTGAGGGTTTTGCCGGAACCCGTAATCCGACAATATGTGTTTTACTTCGAGTGTCATTTGTTTTTGTTTGGTTTATTTGCTAGTCTTCACAATCATTGTTTCCTGGTCGCATCTATTAAGAAAGACACACATTCATCTGATATTTATATGCTCATATATTCTTCACTTATATCTATTTTGCGTTGAGGCAATTGCTGTTGTACTTCACTTATATTTGATTGAGCAAGGTGATATGTTTTTCTAGAAAATATTAAGACTCTCTTGCTTCACTTAATTTTTTTAGAGAGTTGAATCGGGAAGTGGTAATTTGCATGAGTTATATGGTTGGTCTAAAAATAATGGGTATATAATGATGGTATAATAAAAACTTGCATGGAACTTGTAGATCATTGAATATGATAGATTTGATTCCTTGCAATAGTTTTGTGATATTGAGGTAGTGATATGTGATTGTGTGGGTGAATGATTAAAGTTAAGTACGGATATTGGTGTTAAGGTGTGTGAATCTATATACATGAAAGCGATAGCTGATGTTATTAGCGAAGAAGTGTTAGTGTGAGATGTCTAGAGTGGTGCCCGTGTGCGTTCGGATCTAGGGCGCACGATAGTTAACTCCTAGCAACCTTCCACCTAGGGGCATGCAACATGTGCTTGCTCCGAGGGCTACTAGAATTTTGCAATAAGTATTTGAGTTCTTTATGACTAATATGAGTATATTGGTCTATATGCACTTCCACCATCCATATTTTGCTAGTCTCTTAAGTACCGTGCATTGCCCATTCTCATATTGAGACATGGTGCAAAGTTCGCCAGTGCATCCAACCCCATGGATGACACGCTCAGATAAACCTCATTATATACTTTCAGAATAGCCACCATACCTACCTATTATTGCATTTCCATCGCCATTCGGATATATATTGCCATGCAACATCCATTGTTAGTATTCATTACATGACTTGAGCATTCATTGTCATTTTGCTTTGCATGATCATAGAGCTGACATGATATTGTTGGCAATGCCACCGTTCATCATTATTATACATGTTATGCTAGATCATTGCATCTCCTGGTACACTGCCAGAGGCATTCATATGTAGTCATCATATTGTTTCTCATTTTAGAGTTGTAAGTAAATAAAAGTGTGATGATCATTATTTCTAGAGTGTGCCCCTACCACTGAGAATAAAAGATAGAGAGAACAAAATAAAGGAGACCAATGATCTCTAGAAAAAGAAAAAAAGGAGAAGGTCCATAAGCCCATAAAAATGAGATAAAAAGAAAGAGCAGGTGCATTACTATCCTTTACCACACTTGTGCTTCAAAGTAGCAACAATACTTCATAGTAGACAGTCTTCATGATTTTCACTTTCATATGCTAGTGTGATTTTTACATTATTAAAACTTGACTTGGATATTCCGATGTCGAGCTTCCTCAAAATGCTTGAAATCTTCATGAGCAAGTAAGTTGGATGCACACCCACATAGCTTTATTATGAGAGCTTTTGATACACTTATAGCTCTAGTTCATCCGTTGCATGGCAATCCCTACTCCTGACATTAACATCGATCACTACTGCAGGATGCTGCTAACGCGACACTACAATAAGAGACCCTTCGACGAAACTGTGTGCGATGCATTAATCGCAAATGGTGTTTAAAGAAAACCGTCAAAATGATACAAACTGTTTGCGATGGCAGAGACATCAAACACGATTTAGATTATAGTTGCGTGTGCCATACGTGGCATACAGTTCACTCGAATGAACTATTTGAGATGAGCATAGCAACATAAATGTTCAGCCAGATGAAGGTGTGTGCGATATATGGCATATAGTTCACTCGGATGAACTGTTTATGATTAGGCAACACAACAGAATTGGTCGGCCAGATCAAGGTGTGTGCGATAGAGGGCATACAGTTCACTCGGATAAACTGTTCGTATTGAGCCAAGGGAACAGAAACGGTTCAACTAAACAAAATGTGTGTGATACCCGGCAAACAGGTCCGTCATAAAAAATGTGTGTGAAGACCCATAATAACACACACGATTGCTGCTAATAAGCTGTGTGTGTTGTGGTCAAACGCTTGCTGGTATACAATTGTCAGCGATTAATGAATTCATCACCGACGGTTTCCCTAGTATGGTCTGTGTGCGATGTGATTGCATATAGAACAACAACATATATACTTATAAGGACATGATTGCATAACCAAATTAAACATCCAATTACATAGGCGGCTAGTACACACATGACATTTGCATACACCAAAGTAAACTAGTACATGCATAATTAACTAGGTTAAACGATCATCTAATCATTATCTGCTTCTTCTTGTGACGCTTGCCGCCACTGCTCTGCTGGTGGCTGAATCCCTCGTCGATCACGGGAAGGAGGCACTCCCTCGTGTCAACTGTCCACATGTGCATCTCGTAGAACGTGTACACATTCTTGGCTATGAACTTGAGGTGAGCTTCATCCCGTTTCCGCATCCAGGCCCCATGCCCGGATACAGGATTTCTCTTGGCATCCTTCTTCATCTTCTCGTAGTCGGGGTCGATGATGGCCGAGGTGAGTTCAACTAGGGAGTCATTCTTCATGCTGCCCCAGACCTTGTAGTGGCCATGTATTTCGACAAGGTTCTTGCAAGCCAAGCCTATAACCCAGAGCACTTTTACATCGTCAGTGATTTCCACTGTAGAACTTGTAGTCGGTGCTATTGACACACCAGGCGAAATGGTCGCAAGGCTTTGTGGCCATGCAGTAGTGGTAGATGAGGACATGATGGAGCACGCAGAACTGGGCGACGGTAACCTTCTGATCTATCCCGGGAAGACCGCTGGTGTACTAGACGTTGATGCCGACCACTTTGTACTTGTCCCGAGTAAGCAAGTGATCCACGGTGTTGATGTACTCCTCCACCACGGCCAGGTCGATGGTGTACACCACCGAGAGATCCGTCTCCCTCGTGTAGGTCTCCACTTGATGCACGCCGAACTCCATTGGAGTGCCACCAGATATCCTCTCTGTATGTGTCATTGTGGGTGTGCTTGTTGTGTTGTGGGGCACAATCGAATGGTTGAAGAGATTAAGGTTATAATGGTTGCGGGAATTAAATGGAAAGCCGGACGGCCTGGAATATCGGCATGCCCAGATGGCAGTTTTTGTAGCGCCTAACTCCATCGTGCCGCACATAACTGCATCGTGGTGATGCGTTTGGCTCAACCGCATGCATATTGGCCCCCCCAACATGATCGTGCACCAGCCCCAAGACCTGGCAGAGCGCGCGTGGAGGGACACGAGCGGAGCGCTCCACGGCCGCCTCAACGGAGAGCAACCATATGCATATAGCAGTTGAACATGCCGGGAAAAGCCGTCCACAAGCTGAGCGTTCGAAGGGACATGATCAGAGCACGCCATGGCGCCTAACAGTGAGCACAACACGTCGAGGACACGAGCAATGGCCGGCACGGTGTGGTGAACGCGGGCAACGAACAAGGGTGCACTGGCAAATTGTGTGGGGAGACTGATAATAACAAAGACATTTCCTACTAATAAGTTATGTGTGTTGTTGGAAAACGATGCTTGCTGGTAAATTATTGTCCGCCATTCTTGAAATCATCATATGACGTGTTCCTTAGTTTAATCATTTTCCATGATTTTCTCAGTCTGCACAACATCTACGCTCTATGTGTACAGATAATATTCTTTACCATGAATAGTGTGCTTTGCTGGGCACACAAGTATATCGATCATAGCCTGGGCGAGCAATGTGCCCGCACGCATCGTGCAAGAGGTTCCTTCTATGCTAAGTTTCCACGAATTGATGGTGTTTTACGAACACGCCGCCGTTTCCCGCCACTTCCTCATCGGTTTCCCGCCACCACCCAGCGATATTGCGCAAAAAACTAGGCAAAGCGCGAGACACCAAGGCAACAAGCGCAGTCTATGGCCCCTCTACCTTTTCCAAGCATGCCAACACACCGGAGCGTCGCCTCTGCCATCAATCTCCTCAACGAGAAAAACGAGAAAGCGCCACGGCCCATCCATGCCGAGGGTGTCCCTAGCAACGTGATGGACGATGCTATGTTGTGCGTCATCGCCAGGGTTGAGCAGACCATTGGCACACAGGGCTTCAGCGCCACGATCAGGATAGGCATGTCAGCGTCGAGAGGCTACAGCTCGCCACACAACATGATCAGTGGTGTTCTGCAGAGCAAGCTAGGCGCGTCCGGCCCGATAGACTGCGGCTCGCCACACATTGAGATTGTTGGAGCGCCGTAGAGCGAGAGGCATGGCACGCCGCACAGCAAGAGCCGATCCATCGGCGCTTGCCTGCTGTCGACAGGGCATCGCAGCTGGGTACATGGCCCGTCAGTAGCCCCATTCCTCGCCAGGAGTTGGCAGAGGCCCTCTATGTCATACTTGCACAAAAGGCCAGCCATGCCCTACTTGCACCGAACGCCTGCTGCGCCGTTCACCTGGGTCGCATCATTCGCCTTGTCGGCGGCCCGCTCGATGCCAACATGCTGGTCGCTAGGCTCGACCACCTCCTTGGCCTAGGTGTCCACCTAGCGTAGTAGAGGAACAAGACTGTCGCATCCTCGAGCTAGTGATCTCTGATGAGATAGCCAACTTGGAGCTCGAGATCGCGCTCCAGATGTACCGCCAGTGTGTCAACCGCTTGGACGAACTCCTGCACAAGTTCAGGTAGAGCCAAGAGCTACCGTAGGCAAGGCTGCTCATCATGGACGTGTTTTATTTTGTTGAGTCGTTTCGACGTGGATCACCATGTATTCACAACAATCATAATATTCCTCTGTTTATTGCTCTCCTTTCAATGTGTGTACTCTATTTTTCATTCTTATATATTGTTCTGTTTGAATGTGTGTATATATGCTTTCCATTCTGTATATATGGATAATAACAGCTAGATACAAATTAGTATACGAAAACTGATATAAAAATGGAATTCATAATATATATTAATTGTTCATTACTTCATCACAAAATATATATAATATCATCACATATACGTGATGATACTTAGTATGCCGGCAGCCCCTTGCTAGCAGCTCCATGGTGCATGGCGTCTTCCCAACGCGGAGACAGTACTCTGCCTCCTCCGCCCCATAGCGCTTGATGTGCTGATCTGCCTCTTGTTGGTGGATGCATGCAAACGATCTTGCCATTTCTTTGGAAGCACACCAGGTCTCCTCGTCGGTGGAACGCTGGAGCTTATTGTCCAACCTCCACACGGCGATGAGGCGCCTAGCGCCTTTGGCCTTCTTGGCGAAGTACCGGTCATCTTCGTACACCTCCTCCGCACATCGATGCGCCCGCACCCAAAGCTCCACCGCCTCCTTTTTCCAGGCAGCCTCACGGGCTTCACAGGCAGCCTGGTACCTGGCATCCTCCTCCGTAATCTCCTTCTTGATGCTACTTACTTGGCTTTCTCAGCCGGCGGGAGCGACTTCCATAGACAAAGCTTGTACTGGCCCCAAAACCACTCCAAAGTTTGGGGGTCCGGCGCAACCTTGTCCGGCGGCGCGTAGGGGTCCTCCTTGTCGCTGCTCTGCGACTGAGCATCCTCCGAGGGACGACGCGTCCTCATCGCCGCGTGGGCAGATCGGCGACACCATGGCAGAGTTTTGTGTGAGAGAGAGGGGGGGAGTGAAGTGAGGATGTAGATGAGAATGCAGGCGATACGACATGAGCAAGGAAGTATTTATTGGCTGTCGGAATCTAGATCGACGGGAACAGTACACACGCCCGTCGCCGGAATTTACGAGTACTATAGCTTGAATTGCACACGATTCCCACAACAGAAGACGTGTGTGAAATTAATCGCTGAGGTTTCCAATACAGGACCATGTTTGATTAATAACCCGCGCCACTCACCTTCCAAACCTCAGGCGTGAAATAGATTGCCAATCGTGTCGGGCCTAGTTGTCTTGCCAGATATTTAAATTTTCTTTCCACATGTAAGGCACAAATACGTATTTTGTCTTACCATTATATTATTGTATAATGTAATGTAATGTAATACATAAATGATTTTCCCACCCATGATGGTTTGCTGTTGCATGTACATGTGGTTCAATTTGAATTACGACCATTAAATGGCTAGAAAATCACTTAACTGTCTTAAAAAGGTCAAGTGCCCCCTAAATGTTTTCAAGTTTTAACATGGCAATTGTATTAGTGCATGCTAACGGTAGAAAAAGTTTCGAGGCAATACGAGGAAGCTACCGCCGGTTCATCAACAAACATGCATTTTTCCCTCTCGGAACCACGAGCCTTCTCGTGAGATGCTCCGGTTCGTGAGGGGTGTGTGTCCAAACTTTTTTCAAACAGGCAAATTTTTTTACCACGGCATATTGGTGCCATGCCATTACATCAAGCAAGGTTCCATGTATTTCTGATCCTTTTTTTATTTTTGGGAATTTAAAAGCCATGGCACTCGATGTATCCGTCCAAGCTGTGACACCAGTATGTTTGTAAATTCCTTTCAATTTACTGCACAGGGCATTAACTCGCACATGAGGACACAAGTATGATTCTCCAAACCATTATGGTTAGCTGTTGCATGTACATGTAGTTCAAATGTGAATTACGGTCATTAAATGGCTAGAAAATCACTTAAATTCTTAAAAAGGTCAATTTCCCCTGAAAATTTCCAAATTTTAACATGACAGTTGTATTAGTGCATGTTAATGGTAGCAAAGGTTTTGAGGCCATACGAGGAAGCTACCGCCTGTTCGTCATCAAACATGCATTGTTCCCTCTCGGAACCATGAGCCTTCTCGTGAGTTGCTCTGGTTTGTGAGGGGTGTGTGTCCAAACTTTCATCGAACATGCCAAATTGTTTACACGGCATCTTGGTGCCATGAGATTCCATCAAGCAAGGTTCCATGTATTTCTGATCATTTTTTTATATTTAGGAATTTAAAAGCCATGGCACTCGATGTTTCTATCCAAGCCATGACATCGATATGTTTTAGAATTCCTTCCAATTTGCTGTACATGGCATTAATTCGCACACGAGGACACAAATATGATTTTCCAAACCAGTATGGTTAGCTGTTGTATGTATATGTAGTTCAAATTTGAATTACGGTCATTAAATGGCTAGAAAATCACTTAAATGTCTTAAAAGGTCAAACGACCCCTGAATTTTTTCAAATTTTAACATGATAGTTGTATTAGTGCACATTAAAGGTAGAAAAAGTTTCAAGGCCATTAGAGGAAGCTACTGCAAGTTTGTCATCAAACATGCATTGTTTCCTCTTAGAACCACAAGTCTTCTAGTGAGATGCTCCGGTTCGTGAGGGCTGTGTGTCCAAACTTTCGTCAAACAGGCCAATTTTTTTACCACATCATCTTGGTGCCATGCCATTATGTCAAGCAAGGTTTCATGTATTTCTGATCATTTTTTTAATTTTTTGGAATTTAAAAGCCATGGTACTCATTGTTTGTGTCCAAGCCGTGACACCAATATGTTTGAAAATTCTTCCCAATTTACTGCACATGGACTTAACTTGCACACAAGTACATGAATATGATTATTCACCCCATGATTGTTTGTTGTTGCTTGTACAAGCAGTTCAAATTTGAATTACGGTCATTAAATGGCTAGAAACTCACTTAATGTCTTAAAAAGGTCAAATGAACTCTTAAAATTTCCAACTTTTAACATGATAGTTGTATTAGTGCATGTTAATGGTACAAAATTTTCTCGTACATTTAAAACACCATCTGTTGCCACTGTACTCCAAAATCATCTTTCATAGCTAATACAAAAAATCAACTACAGCAGTTTCTTATAAGAACCGTTTGTGATGAAAATTCATGGGTCAATTTATGTCTTCCTCCGCGAGCTTCGCCGGCTTCGTCTGCTCAAGTGTTGGTAACCCCCAAATTCATGAATCGTCGATCCCCATTCCCCAACCCCTTCTTGCAAAGAATGGCATGATGGAGACGCTTCATGAGGGCCCGTACGATCTCCGTGTCCTCCCCGAGTGTCGCCGCCTCAGCCGAGAGCGCAGCCGCATCCGCATTGAGCATGGTCGCATCCGCCGAGTGGGCGTCTGCGGCAGCCGGCAGGGCAACTGCAGCAGCCGAGATGGCTGCAGCGGCTGCAAACACTCAGCGCGCTCGAGCAGCCGTCCGTGGCGCCAATGTCGCCCTGGCCTGGATCGAGGACGCCCACGCCAATATATTCCAGGCCTCCTCAGAACCAAGCATGCACCCCATGTCCGAAAAGGCAGCGGAGGCCATGGAGCACCTCCTTCCTCATGAGATCCCTGAGCGGGAGCTAGAGATGCATGAGGCAATGGAGATCGAGGAGAGCTGGGAGGAGGAGTTGTGTTGGTTCAGCAGGAGATAGATAAGAGCCTGTCCATCAAGGAATCGGCGGTGGAATACGAAGGCGTGGTCTGGCGCTACCACTACTACATGTACTACAACCTTGAGGGCGGCGCCGAGGATGAGGACAAGGATGACGACATGGTCGACTTCAGCCTGGGGGACGTGGAGTCCACCAACGGCGGCATGTCACCAGGACAAGTCATCGATGTCTCATCTTACACCGGCGAGGCATAGGGTGGCGCATTGCCGGCTCTCTTAAAGTTGTGCGTACTTAGACTTTGTTAATTACGCTGGTGTTTTGTTAGAGCAATGTTCTGGTCAAGTGACTTTGTTTAATTACTAAAATTGCTCGATTCAGTAAGTGTGGTCTATGTGCTGTAGGCTCTTTTGTCTACCAAAATTAGCAAGCGATGTTAAATTATGCAATGATGTGGATGATAACCATAGCCATGGAAATTTTAACAAATATTTGAATGCTCAAACTCATCGCATGTGCATAAAGTAGAAGAATCATTTGCGATGCAGACATTTGTTCAAAGTGAATGGTGTCCGGCGGCTCCGCGTGCAAAGTTTCCCTCCACCTTCAAAAAAAAATGCCTGCCGCTGAAATATCTAACTCTCCCCCTCTCCACCCCCTTTTATCCTCAACCACATGTCACATTTCCCCTATTTCCTCCTTCCTTCCTTCCCAAGCTATAACTGCTTCCTCGCTCTCGTCGTCTCGCATCCGACCGCCGCGGTTGCCATGGTCTTCTTCAGTGCCCTCTCCAGCGGTTCCTCCTACAGTGACGACTCTTTCACCAGTCGGGTATGCCTCTATCCTCTCTCTTGGGTTATCATTTGGAATAAAGGATTTTAACCCGGCGGCCGATTCGAGTCATTTCTTCCTCTTGTAGCTCCCTAGGACATTCACTTGCAACAAATGGAGCGAGGTGGCTGAAGATGTGCCTGCTCGTTGTCACCATCAATCTCCATGCGTGAAGTTAGTTTCTTTTGAATCTGTGAACAAAGGGAAGAAGTTTCTGGCATGTGCAGAGAAGGTTAGCCCCACTTTCATTATTACACAAATCATTTTTAGATGTGATTCAGACACTATCACTATGCTATGTTATTCTGGATGTGATTAAGACAGTGTCACAGTTTCTACCAAGTATCTATAAATGTTGCGATCTCATGAGCAGTGCCCTGAGAATATTATTTGGCACCGCTTCAGCAGTTTGTGCAACCAACTTTGCTCCACACATCCGACAAGCCAAGCAGTAAAATACTAAAACTTTATGGCACGAAGGAAATGGGCATCGGAGCAACTAGGTGCTCCGAAGTCTGGTTCCCTCAATTTTTCCTCTGTCATCGGCTCGGCAGTGCAGGGCACCGATGCCAAATGTAGCAACAGTTCTTTTGACACCGGTTTTGGCATACATAGTGGACGGCCTTAGTAAATTTGTGCATGTACACACCTATTAGTATCAATTTGATATCATCCAAACACTGTCACTATGTTGTTGCAGTTACATTTAGCTTCCTCATAAAATGTTCAAGTTGTTATTTATAGTACATGACTAAGAAGTTGTAGCGTTGTTGCAGTTAGTTATAGCTTGTGGTGTTTCTAAATTTGGTTGTTGTCTCAGTAGCAATTAATTCATTTGCACATTGATCTTTTTGAGAAGATATGTCATAATTAACATGTTTCTTCAGTTTTTCAAAATATTTATGTGGTTATTTTCTATGTTGCTAGAAACCCATTTTTCCTACAATTGTTACTGATTTAGTTTTAAATATTGTAGGATGAGAGGAAGTGTTTTTACCCGGAGTGGGTTGATCAAGAGTGACCACAGTCTTTGAAGATGTGCCCAGCAAAGCTCTGGAGCATGTATGAGGAAGAGAACAGAGATAGGCTTAGAGAAAGTGGTGTCGACGCTGAAGAATATTTCAAGATACGTGAAAAAAGAGGAAGATGGAGAATGAGCTCAGATTTTTTAAATTAGACTTTGCTAAGATGGTGTTGGCGAAGGAGGAGGCACTTTCCCAGTTGGCCAGTGCAAAACAGGTTCATACTAAACTGAATGTAGAGGTGGAGAAGACGAACTTGGATGATCATGGATCAGTCGATTAGGGAAATGAATATATTGTTCTAATATTGTGCTTATGAAGGTGAACTAGCCATGTGTTTTACTATGCTGTTTTCACGTAGCTATCGTACTATGATGTTAAAATATATTTATGTGCCTCATATGAAATTAGAAAACATATGTTCGATACGACATGCGAATTTTCTTAACACTGGAATGATTAATAGTAAACTAATAAACCTACTAAATGGGTCATGGAACTTTACAGACGGTTCTAGTAGTAAAAGCGTGTGTGATGGATAGCCCAATGTCATACAGTTTTCTTCATCGAATCATATGTGATATACTTGAATAAAGCAGACAGTTAACAGAGACAGAGCGGGTGTGATCGTTACAACTATCACACACGAGGCTATATAGACAATTGTGTGTGATATAGATATGAACAAAAAAAATTGTCTGAGATTCACTGTGTGGGATGTGCAGATGAACGAAAACGTTTGTCTGGAATTCACTTTGTGGGATGTACATACGAACGAAAATGTTTGTCCGGGA
The DNA here is from genome assembly GCF_018294505.1 of Triticum aestivum. Taxonomy (NCBI): domain Eukaryota; kingdom Viridiplantae; phylum Streptophyta; class Magnoliopsida; order Poales; family Poaceae; genus Triticum; species Triticum aestivum. The sequence goes on along the minus strand of NC_057799.1, from coordinate 213,242,019 downwards.
TTCACTGTGTGGGATGTACATACGAACGGAAACGTTTGTCGGGGATTCATTGTGTGGGATGTACATATGAAAAGAAATGTTTCTGGGAGTCACTTTGTGGGATGTACTTACGAACATAAATTATTTGGCCTGTATAATTGTATGTGATGGCTAGCCTGATCGCACACGAGCTTATTTTGACAGCGTGTGTGACCGGAGGGCCTATCCCTGACGGTTTCTGGTTCGTGTGGGAACGACCCCCCTATCGCACAGACATGTAAGGTGACAGTTTAAAACTCTCGTCACGGAAAGGGGTTAAAAATCGTTTCTATAGCAGCTCGGTCTACCAGTGGATTCGATCAAGCGGCATTGATGTGAGACTTTCTTATATTTTTTCTTCTCAAATGAACCCCGTTCATTATTCTTTTCACCGTCCAAAGTGCTAAGACCATGGCTCACGCTCAAGTATTGCGTGGGAGTTGAAAACTGAAGCGAGAAAAGTATGATTTAATTACTTGGTTTGGCTTAAGGGTTGTTCATCATTTGGTGCCTTTATGCTAGGAAGAATGAGTGTGCTATGCTATTCGTGATTAAGTGTGTATAGATCATGTTCTTTAGCTTCTTTATTTTGGAAAGGCAATGATTGTTTATTTGCATGCTAGGTAGCATTCAACATCAATCTTCCTGTTTACATAATTGCTCTATGATTTATTCTCCATTATTTTTCTGCTCCACTATATTATTATCATCCACTATTTGCTTTTAACCTTGTGACTAGCAAGATGAGGGGATTGACAACCCCTTGTCAAGTTGGGTTTAGGGATTTATTTTGTTTCTGTGCAGGTGATGCTTATGTTGATGGTTTGTCGACTCCTACTAGTTTGATTAAACATTGGTTCTTAACTAAGCTAAATACTTCTGTTGTTGTGATACATCAACCTTCCTCTCCCACGGGAGTAGAACAACCCCACATGCAGGGCAAGGCTGGGCATGCAATGTTCACACACCAAGTCGGGCGCATGGGTGTACTTGGAATGCATGAACGAAGCAGCCTGGCATGGGGCAAACATTGGTGAAAGGCTGACACGGCCTCACCCATAACGCAGAGAAGCACACAAGACAGCGCCCACGGGCATGAAGAAAACCACCACAAAGGTACCCCAATCGTGTTGGCAACCCACACATCATGGAACCCCGGTCGTGCAGTGCGGAGCGGCCATGGAGATCGGACGGTGTAGAGCACACCATGGAGCCATCAGCACGAGGTAAGAACCAAACGAATCACACAGAGGGCACGCTCGCGCGACAAAGCCCCCAAGAGGCAGGTACTACTAGCATCCTCTATAGGAGTAATTAGATAAAAATCCATATTGATCATGATCATTGGCCATTATATGGAAGAGATGATGGAGGAGGAGAGCATGATTATGATTCTATTGAATACTTCTTGGAAGCAGGAAAATAGAAGAATTAAGCAGAGATTTTAATCTCGACTCTAACACCGTTTTGCAGATTATAAAAGAATATATAATGAGCATTTGCAGGTACCAAAAGAAAAAATGGGAGGAGTACACCGAGCGTAGTAAAGATGAAAGCGTGTGTCCTCCATAAATAACTGTTGCAATGAGAGAAAGTAAGCATGCCTATGTTCCATAATTGCCTTACCGAGTGGGTAGCGCTACTTACTATGGAAAGTTAGTGGCTTGAGAAGAAGAAAAATACGAAGGCATAGGTAAGGTAATGTATTTTTAAACTCCAAGAGACGTTGCTGAATAACTTGTTTCACCTAAACTATCAAGTGGCAATGTTATTCAACTGGAAAAAGAAGCAATGTCCCTCGACAATAGTAGTATTAAAGGTAAGGACGTGGGAAAACATTTCTTGCCATGTTCCTTCAAAGGTATGTCTTAGTACAGTTGATGTGAATTTACCTCCATTTCAGGCGCGAAGGTTTCAGCCATCCATTTTACACCAAGATTTAGCTTGGCACCTTTCTCCTTTAGAAACTTTCTTATGTCCTGTTGCACGTGTTTCAGATAAGGATTCTACCAGGACTTCTTGGCCTCCCGGTGGCGCAATGTAGACTTGTCCTCCAAACGGGTGACATAAAGCTCATCAGGGAGCCTCTGTGTTAGGACGACGTTGGCTGAGGTGCTGGGGAGCACCGGTGTCCATGGCGTTGCATAACTAATAACGAGCTCGGTCAATGTCCCTAGGTGCAAGGCTGGATTAGCCATGCTGGACATCAGTGATAGAGGATAGGGTTCTTTACTTGTTCGGTCGGAAAATTAACCACCATGGTGTTATCTTCGTTCTCGGTCTCTTGGTTCTCTGTACTACGAGCCATGTGATGTGGTCACCTATTACAGGTAGGGTCAAGGACCCATCATTCAGGACCCATATGGGGACATCACCATCATAGGTATGTCCCTGGACTATGCCAGCACTCGGATGCATACTTGAGGAGGATCACTCGGATGGACTTGCAGTACTCGGACAACCACACGTTAGTCGGCGGACCATCAACCACTCGGACGCACAGGGCAAGAAGGCGTCGTGGGAGCTACAACGGTCGAGGGGTCCTAAGTCAGCCACTAAATAGAGTTATAACTACCGTTACCTGTAACTGCTGTAGTATAGGCTCATTATACTACACTGCCTCAATCAATGGCATTAATGGCCCCGGCGGCGTGGGAGACATGGGGCTGTGTCGGACTCTATATAAGCCGCACCCCTCTCCACAGCCGGAAGGTTCAACTCTGTAATCCTATCTATCATATCGAAGCAAGCCTCGGGGCACAAGACGTATGGCTTTTACCTCCACTGAGTGTGGGGCCTGAACTCATTAAGCACCGTGTGTTACACCTATGGCAATGCCTTTTACTCTGCCCTTTTACTCTTGTGGTTCGTCGCCTCTCTCCCCCATGCTGTCCAAAAGAACTGCCCCGTCGCCCTACTTCTCCGCGCTGAGCCACGCAACGCCGGATGCCCCACAGCGTCGCCATCTTCAACGTCTTCATCGTCGGCTGCCAGAGATCGCCATCGCAGCCCAATCGTCTCCAGCCCTCCCTTGAGCTCGCTGACCCGCCCAGCGTGCTCACTGTGAGGCCACGATTCGAATCATCCTCTCCCATGACCCGTTTTCTCATCGTAGCCATTGATTCACCAGAGATTGAAACATGCCGCCACCCAAGCTCGTCGCCGACATAGCTCTGGTGATCGGCAGGTCCCCTGCGCGTGCCGGTTGAGTTTGTGTGCTCCAGTAGATGTCGTAGGTGCCCTGCACACATCGCCATGACCACCGTAGCTCCAACCCCGAGCTTAACCAAAGATCCCGGCTTCCCTAGCTCCTTCCACCTACACTGTTCGACAAGGACGAGCGTCCGCAGCACGTAGATGCCCTCTGCCGGCCATTTGGCCGCCGGAGAAGGAATCCCCAGCCCTCTGCCGCATCTGGTCGTCGTCAGCGGCTAAACGCTGGTGGGTTGACCCTATTTGACCGAGGTTAGACCTCCCTATGTCAGTGACGTGTGGGGCCAGCCCTCGACTAACCCTAGGTTAGGGTTTAATTAGCATTAATTAACAATGTTAATTAGTCTACACAGTGACGTGTGGGGCCCGCCTTGATTATTTCCATATTAGGATTAGTTTTAACCCTAAACACACTATTAACTGGATGTGTCACTGACCAGTGGGCCCCACTGGTCAGGTTTAGCCCGGGCGGCTTTGCTGACTTGCTGACGAAGCATTTGCGCAGTGCTGACGTTAGAATAGCTTTTCTGGAATTTAAATAGAACTTAGATGATTTATTTATTTCCGAAAATGACCTAAACTTCTAAAAATCATAGAAAATAAACCGTAACTCCAAATGAAATAATTTATTTATGAAAAAATATTAGCAAAATATGAAGAATCTGTTTATGGCATTTCCATGTGTTTTTGAACAACTTAAAAACACTATATATGGCAATTTCATTAAATGGCATTTTAAATGTCCTAAGTGGAGTTTGAATTTGAACCTTGGTTCAAACCAACTTCATTTAAATTGTTGCTAGCTACATTAGCTCAAATCACAGCATGTTGCCATGTCATGCTCATGCATTGCATTGATTGTGTTCCCTCTTGTTTGCCGGTGTTTGTCCCCTGTCAGTAGACGTTGTTCGGACAATGTGATCGATGACACTGATGAAGACCCAATGCTATCTTCAGAAGTGCCAGGCAAGCAAACCCCCTTGAGCATTCCGATACAATCCCACTCTCTCGCTCCTGCTTTCTTTTATTGCATTAGGACAATAATGAAGGAAATCTGCCCTAGAGACAATAATAAAGTTGTTATTTATATTTCCTTATATCATGATAAATGTTTATTATTCATGCTAGAATTGTATTAACCGGAAACTTAGTACATGTGTGAATACATAGACAAACAGAGTGTCCCTAGTATGCCTCTACTTGACTAGCTCGTTAATCAAAGATGGTTAAGTTTCCTGACCATAGACATGTGTTATCATTTGATCAATGGGATCACATCATTAGAGAATGATGTGGTGGACAAGACCCATCCGTTAGCTTAGCATAATGATCGTTTAGTTTTATTGCTATTGATTTCTTCATGACTTATACATATTCCTCTGACTATGAGATTATGCAACTCCCGAATACCGAAGGAACACTTTGTGTGCTATCAAACATGACAACGTAACTGGGTGATTATAAAGATGCTCTACAGGTGTCTCCAAAGGTGTTTGTTGAGTTGACATAGATCAAGATTAGGATTTGTGACTCCGTGTATCGGAGAGGTATCTGTGGGCCCTCTCAGTAATGCACATCACTATAAGCCTTGCAAGCAATGTGACTAATGAGTTAGTTACGGGATGATGCATTACAGAACGAGTAAAGAGACTTGCCAATAACAAGACTGTACTAGGTATGATGATACCGATGATCGAATCTCGGGCAAGTAACATACCGATGACAATGGGAATGACGTATGTTGTTATGCGGTTTGACCGATAAAGATCTTCGTAGAATATGTAGGTGTCGGATGTGGGGTTCCGGCAAACGTTTAAGGTTCGAACACTGGGGTGCGCGCCAAGTCTTTCCCTCCTACCGATCTACGCTCTAGCTTGCTAAGATCTCGCGGACGAACTCGACGAACTCGCAACACAGAAAGACACGAGGTTTATACTGGTTCAGGCCACCGTTGTGGTGTAATACCCTACTCCAGTGTGGTGGTGGTGGATTGCCTCTTGGGCTGATGATGAACAGTACAAGGGAAGAACAGCCTCCTCATGTGGTGGCTAGTCCTATTTATAGAGGCCCTGGTCCTCTTCCCAAATATCGAGCAGGAAGGGAGCCAACAACGGCGGACAAATTTGAAGGGGGGCAACTAGTACAAGCTATCCTGACAAAAGCGGTCTTCGCCTGCGAAAAGCTCTGGGGTGACACCGTCTTGGGCTCCGCGATGACCTCCGCCTTGCCGTCCTGCTGGTCTTGGTCTCGTTGCACCAATATGGCAACCTTTGCCTGATGCCTCAGTACTCTTCGCCTGCGCTGGCCTCCTTAGCACCAAAGAGGAAAGAGGGACGCTGCACGCACTGGCGCCCGCCTGGCACCCGCCTGGTACCCTTCTTCATGGCTCACGTCACGAGAGCCTCGTGAGGTTTGCCCCGCCTTGATATCTCCGCTCCTCGTGAGCCTGCATGGCTAGTCCACTCCAGAGGAGGTCTTGCATCGTCTGCCTCGCGAGGCTTGGCCCCTCGCGAGGGTCTTGGGTGCCTTGTTGACGAAGATGGGTTGTATGGTCTGCTGCTTAGCCATGCTGTGGGCCGCAGGCAGGCAAGTCTGGGGACCCCCGTTCCCAGAACGCCGACAGTAGCCCGTGGACCCAAGGTGCGCTCGGGCTTGGCTTCGCGGCGAAGCCAAGGGTCAAGTTTGGAGCACCGCGTGCCCCAAAAGCCTGCGGCCTCGGTCAACGCGTGGCGGCTGATTGGACGTGGGCGTCTCCGCTTCCCGACGCTGCCTTTGAATCCGCCTGGCTATGCGGCCCCTGCGGCCTACACAGTTATTCCTCTGCCTCCTGCACCTTGCTTCCCCAATTCCCCTGCTTCCTTGTGGCTCTGCTTCTCTTCTCAAATCTGACTTGCGCTCCGCCTGCTCCATCGCCATGGCACCGAAACAAGCTGAGAAGGGGAAGAGTCCTCTGTCTCTTCCAGCTGCGCCTCCGTCCTTTGCACCGGCGCCCGGCCGGTCTCGGGTGCTCAACGACGAGGCCATGGACAAGGTGCGCCCGATGCTTGCTTCCAACTTCAATGAGTGGGGGGAGACGGTGACTTGGCCCGCGTCTCGCACTCGCACGGCTTAGACGGCCATTGAGGTCCCAATCTTCATAGATGCCCTTTGGGCAGGCCTGATTCCTCCCTTCTCCGCCTTCTTCAATGTGGTGCTTGAGCATTATCAGATCCACATGCTGCATCTCGACCCTCAGTCTGTGACTCTGCTTGCTGTCTTCGCCTTCGTGTGCGAAGCCATGGTGGGCGTCGCTCCCTCGGTGGCTCTCCTCCATCACTTCTTCTCATTGCATCTGGCCGACCCTCAGCAATGCTCGGGGTGCATGAGCTTCCAGGCCGTGGCTGCGACGGCAGGCAAGGGGATCGATCTCGAGCTTCCTCCATCCACGAGCAAATTCCGGACACGATGGGTGCTCGTCGACGCCGGCGTGCTCAGTCCTCTGCTTCAGGCACCGTCGGGGCCCGCTGTTCCTAACTCCGGCTGGAGCCAACAGCGGCTCGCGAGCCCCGGCCTTGCCCGCGTCTGGCTCAGGTTGAGGTTGCTGAAGGATCGCGACGTAACTGCACCGACGGTGGTGAAGGAAATCGTCCAACGCCGGGTCACTCCGCTTCAGCGCCATTCTCGCCCAATGTGGACCTTGCTCAGCAGCCAGGACCACATGAGGTTTCAGGAGTCCGGGCTCCTGCCCGGGACGCGGCGAACAGTGCTCAAGGTCCTGACGGGTTTCTTTCTGCCGGCCGAACTGCCTGGGAAGAACTGTTTGCTATACCGCTGCAAGAATAAGGATGAATATGTAAAGGACATGCCTCTCTTTGATGAATGGGGGCCGCGGCCGATCGGCCTCGAGGGTCCTCGTGAGAACCCCGTCGCCGTGGTTCCCTTGCCCCTGATGCTGAGCTCGCCCCAAGTGATGGTGCAGGTGGGCAAGCTCAGGCGGAGGCCGGCGGCTCGAGTGCTGAGGAGCACGTGCCGAGCGGTGATCCTGGGGCATCGTCCTCAGGAGTCTGCACTCCCCTCCCGAGGCATCGGTTGCTGAGGAGACGTTGTATTCGACTCCCGAGGCCAAGGCTCCAGGAGCCTCGGAAGGTCGTGGTGAAACGGTGCCCAGCTGTTCGCCGCATCCGGGCACCCCTGAAGATATTCTTTCGAGCTCTTCTTCGGCCCCGCTGCGCACCGGCCGTCACGTCCAGCGCTTCGGTCGCCTTTGTGTGGACTTCGAAGAGCTCCGCAAGAGGAAGGGATCCCCTAGCAGCAGCAGTATCTTTGGACCGCTGAAGCGGAGGAAGTACATCGCCGTCGACGTGTAAGTGTCATACCGCTGTGGCTCCTTGTGTACTATTTTTTTCGTCTCCTGATGTCAGTTCTTCAGGGCTCCTTCCATCAAGGCGGCCGCGCCTCCTTAGAAGTGGCCTCCTTCTTCCTTAACTCTTCCGCTGGCCACGAGCACTCCGGGTCCGCTGGTTGCTCCTGGAGCAAGGCTGGTCGAAGGAGTGCTCCTGCCTTCCTGGCGCGCTGAACCTGCAGCCTTGTCGCCCCTCCCCCTTGGCCTGGCGTGGAGCCTGGCAGGCGTGCCCAAGACTCCTCTGCTGGTCTTTGACGACAATTTGTTGGCTTCGATCCTCGGCTCCTCTTCAAGCAGTGAGCCCCGACCGGCTTGGGCTTCTCGCGAGGATGGGCTGGTGTAGGGTGTGGCGCCAGCCCCCAGCCCCCTGCCGAGGGGTGGCGCGCCACTTGGCGCCCCACCCGCAGCCCCCGAGGTGGAGGACGAAGAAGGCCGGGCGTTCGATCTTGAGAGCGGGCGGAGCGTGGTTTGCCATGAGCTCTTCCAGGAGGCGATGAGCGTGATGAGCCGACTTGGTGAAGAGCTCGCGAGTGTCGATTCGCGTCTTGAGGCTGAAGGTCTCCGGCTGGCGGAGGAGCGGCGCAAGCTGAAGGTGGCCATCAACCTCGGCCGCTATCAGCGTGACCTCGAGAATGCGAAGGCCGAGGCATCTCTCAAGGTTTCCTACGAAGCCCGCTCACGAGCCTTGGAAGAGGCTCGCGAGGCTAATCGCCGCCGCGAGGCTGCGGAGAAGCACGCATGGGAGCTCCAGGCCTGGAGCGTGTCTCTTGAGCACCAGGTGGAGGCGCGCAAGGCCGCTCTTCATCGCTAAGGGGGACGCCCGTGGAGGAAGAGGAGGTCCGGAAGTGTGAGGAGGCGCTGGCCCTGGAGGCCATGGAGCGTAGCCGTGAGCTCGAGCAACTGGAGACGAGGGGGTGTCAAGTTGCCCAAGGAGAAGACGCCGTCGGGGCTCGCGAGACTAGAGTTGAGGAGGAGGTGAACCGCCAGGTGGCCGAGGTTCGCACGGACCTGGAGGGCAGGTACGACCTGAAGCTGAAGCTCGCGGGCGTGGAGGACGAGGGCAGGGCCGCTGCCCTCAGGCCTAGGTTGGATGAGGCTGAGAGGCGCGCGGATGCCACGGCCGCCGCCCTGGTCACGGCGCAGGCGGACTTGGCCTCCGCCCGCGCCGAGCTACGTTCCCTCCGGACGTGGGTTGATGACGCAGAGGCCGTCGCGAGGCAAAACACGGAGGAGGTGCTCCAATGTCGAACGCTGGAGCGCGAGCATGCCCCTATGCTTTAGGATCTCCGGAACAGGGCCAACATCGCCCTGGGCCATATTTGCGACGTGGAGGCGCCGACCCCTCACTCAAATGATTATGCAAGCCACCTGACCTTTTTCACCGAGGTGGTCACGCGCCTGGAGGCTCGATCTGCCAGAGCTCGCCAGCTTGTGGAGGAAAGGGGTCGTGGCCTGCTCAAGCGAGCTTTCTCCCGACCCTAACTTTGATTTCGCCGCCGCCATCGCCCACGTACCCACGACCGTCCGGGGCGACCTAGCGCGTTGGGTTGAGGACAATGTGGACGCGTTGGTCAGGGCCTTCACTTCCGAGGATGACACGGTGGTGGTCGCCGCAGACGAAGGCGCCGTGGTTGACGACGGCGTCGGGGGCATCGCCGATGGCGGCGACAATGCCGATCAAGACGATGACGACGCGAGTGACGCATCCACGGGTGACGCAACAAGCGACATTTCTGGCTGATCCCTTGTTCTCCTTTCATTTCACCCTGCGCACAAACTCGGGCGTGGCCCTTGAAAAACTTGTGAGAGCATTTTGAGAGGGGGAGCCCCTCATGTAAGCAAACTGCGGTTTTTACTTTTCCATGCGATGTGAGTTTGTGTCCTCGTGAACTTGTGAATCCTGATGCGAGTTTTCTGTCTTGGTTTACCTTAGTCAGCGCCAGCTTTGAGCTGGGCTGCGATGTGTCGAGTTCCTGAGAACCTTGCGGAGCTCGTCGCCCCGTTGGAAGGGGCCCACGTGAGGTGAGCACCAGTTGTAGCGTTAGCGTGCGCTTGGCGCGCGCGTGCTTCACGCAGTCCCGCTCGCGAGGAGCTCGTGGGGGAAAGGCGACGGACACGAGTCCCAAACAAAACGACATCCAGAAGGCAAGAAATTGCTCAAACGAGACAAGGCTCCCCCCGCGCGCATCGATAAAAACTCAGCTTCAACTCAAATCCAGATCCAGAAAGCAAAGTTACAGAAAGAGAGATCCAAAGCAAAAGACCGCGTCCGGCACCTAGTCTAGTCTTCTGGTCTTCAAGTATTCTCACCAGCGCGGAGCTAAGTGCTGCCACTAGGCGTGGGAGGGAGCCCCAGGGCCTGAGGCCGGCACCCCTGAGACTCCGGGGCATGTACAGCCCCAACTCATTATTACGTGAGAGTGTCACGGGCGGCGAGCTTCACAGGCACTGGGCCTTCTTCACATGTACCGGCCTTGCTTCATATCGCCAGGCGAGGGCCCCGCCTTGCGCCACTCTTGACCTCCTCTGAGCCGACCGGTCACCAGGAGGACACAGAGGAGGGAAAGAGGACGCCAGCGGTTCCCTCGGCGACCACAGGTCCTCTGCCGGGGGAAAGGTTGTCGAGGCCTCCCCGGCAGAGGGCCTACCTCCGGGTGTCGTCAGGCATCGCGCGCCGCGGGGAGGGCCCTTGCTCCTGGCTCCCTCTCGGTGGCCCCCAGTGTGTCTCCCTTGTTGGGACGGGTGCCGCCGTGCCTGGGTCGTCGATCGACGCTGCAACCTGATTCATCTGTAGTCCATGGTTAGCATTAGCCTGTTCCTGAGAGACTAGCGGTAACTTGTAGTTGCCACTGCCGGCGCGGTCGTTGTGGTTCTCCGTTGGCTCTTCGAAGGCTTCAGCTCCTAATGCCCCCTCTCCCCAATCTTCTCCAGTGAATGGGCCGAGGTCGTCCTCTCGTGCGTACCCTTGGTCCATCATGCGGGGCACGTAGGCTTCCGGGGCCTCACCCCGAACACCTCGCCGTGGTGCCCCACGCTCCATGTTGCCCCGTCCATGACGGCGTTCTGGGGATGACAATATGGCATCCGGCCGGGACCATGGGGGGCGACGCTTGCGCTTGTGCTTGTCGAGGGCGGCGTGGGGGAGTTGAAGCCCCCTACGCCGCCGGCCGTGCTGATGTTGATGAAGCCCCCGGGCGTAATCGACGGCGCGCGGACGTGGTGAGGTTCGTCACACAGACCTGCAGTGGCCTGGGGAGGATGTCGATAGCAGAAGGGTGGTGCTCCTCATGCCGCTGCGTCCAGCAGCTCGGCAACACGCTCAAGTAGCGTGTCCCGGCCGCTCTCCATCAGCCTGCATCGCAGCAGCTCCCTTGCCACGGTGAGCGCTGCCCGCATGTTTGCTTGCTCCCACCGTGAGTGCAGCACCATTGCTGCGGGATGACTCGCCGCTCTGGCCGCGGCTCGTACCTGTCGTGGGGTGAGGGTGGATGACGCCTGGCCGCGCTGCCCGCGCCCGGCGGGGTTCGGCGGCGCCCGTGCCACTTGGAGTGCACGGTTGAGACCTTCATGGGCAGGCGGCGTTGCCCGGGCTGGCCAGGCTGCCCAGCGGTCGGAGCCGACCCTTGAATTGCCAGACATCATGGCTGGGGAGCGTCGGAGAGCTGACTGGCGGAGAAGAAGCTCCAGCGCACCCCTACCTGGCGCGCCAAATGTCGGATGTGGGGTTCCGGCAAACCCTTAAGGTTCGAACACTTGGGTGCGCGCGAAGTCTTTCCCTCGTACCGATCTACGCTCTAGCTTGCTGAGATCTCACGGACGAACTCAACGAACTCGCAACACAGAAAGACATGAGGTTTATACTGGCTCGGGCCACCGTTGTGGTGTAATACCCTACTCTAGTGTGGTGGTGGTGGATTGCCTCTTGGGCAGATGATGAACAGTACAAGGGAAGAACAGCCTCCTGAGGTTGAGGTGTTCTTGTGCTTGTGGACTTATGGCGTGAGGATTCGATCTAGTTTGGGATCAGTGGTCCTCTTCCCAAATATCGAGCGCGAAGGGAGCCAACAACGGCGGGCAAATTGGAAGGGGGACAGCTAGTACAAGCTATCCTGACAAAAGCAGTCTTCGCCTGCGAAAAGCTCTGGCGTGACGCCGTCTTGGGCTCCACGATGACCTCCGCCTTGCCGTCCTCCTAGTCTTGGTCTCGTTGCACCAATATGGCAACCTTTGCCTGATGCCTCGGTACTCTTCGCCTGCTGTCAGGACCCCGATTCTAAGTCACACCGATCTAGCCTGTAACACCTCATATCACTTTGCGGCCTCACGCACGGTATTCCCACGGGTGTCGCCTTACCATGGCCCGGGACCGTTTGCGCCTTTTGGCTCACGTATATGATAGTGTCGCTAGCATCCATATGTCACAGAACCCGGGCCGACATGGCTAGTCGTGAACCCAAAGCGGCACTAACTTACGGGGACAGGCATACATGAATCAACATCGAGCATGTCTGTCAGCAATGTGTGAATCCGGGCTGTAGCACTGGGCTAACAGGACTCCGGGAACCCGGGCTGTAGCAGGCTAGGCAGGACTCCGGATGTCACCGCGTGACATTTCCTCGAAGGGACAGACACATGAACAAAGTGAATGACATGCCGGCCAGTCAGGTGTCCGAAGCAGTAGTGCTGGGCTAGCAGGACTCCGGTGAACCGGGCTGTAGCGGACTACTATGGCTCATGGAAGCACAAGACTACATTTCCCCACAAGAGAGGCTACCAAGGATAAACAACTAGGTTGTCGGATCCCACACATAACAAGCATTTCAATCATACACACAATATGCTCGATATGTGTAAATACAACATGCCATCACCACATAACTCTACGACTCAAGTATTTATTCATTAGGCTCCGAGGAGCGAGATATTACAAACATGGGTTTCTCGACCCAGCATTCAGAGCATACAAGTCAAACACATGCGGAAGCTTAACATGTCTGAGTACAGACATCTATAAATGAAAAAGGCTGAGAAGCCTGACTATCTACCAGATCCTGCTGAGGGCACAAGATCGTAGCTGAGGTATCAAGCTAAACGTCGAAGTCCACACGGAAGTACTAGCGAGACCGACGTCTCTCTGCAAAACATAAAATCAGCAAACGTGAGTACAAATGTACCCAGCAAGACTTACATCAGAAGAATCTACATATGCATCGGTATCAACAAAGGGGGTGGTGGAGTTTAACTGCAGCAAGCCAGCTTTGACTCAGTGGCTATCCTAACTACGACTGCAGGTAGCTCTTTTGAGGTGGTGCACACGAGTCCACATATTCACCATATCAATACTACACTATGGATCCGCTCCCGTCTCCCTACGAGGACGCCATCCATAGCACTCACGCTTATGTTGCGCATTTTAGAGTATCCACTTTCACTTGTCTATGAACTGTTATAGGCAACCCAGAAGTCCTTTACCGCGGACACGGCTATTCGAATAGATGATGTTAACCCTGCAGGGGTGTACTTCGTCACACACGCTCTCACCACTTACCGCCGTTTACACAGCATGTACTCGGCAACCTTCAAGCGGAAGCCCAACGTGGGTGTCGGCCACAGCCTACCTAAACACTCAAGTCTCTAGTCCAGGTTTATCGCCTATTCAGGTTCCATCCGCAGGGAGTCCGGCTGAGGTTTCCACATACGGCCCCGAACGATGTGTGCAGGGTTCCCGAGACACCAAATGGGCGGCTCGGTACACCGGGCCACGAGCCTACCGCGTCACAGCCCACGCCTCGGGTCAGCGCTGTCCACGACCTCCAGCTTACTACAAATACCAGAAACTACGTGCAACTCCTGGACAGAGGACAAGGGTGGTTAAGAAGCCGAGGGGTTCCATTGGTTTCGGGCCCAATGCGTGGTAGTAACTGTATCATTTATCACAAACACAGAACTCGGTTCCTGAGGACGGCTTCAATGAGACAACCCACCATGTACTCCTATAGGGCCTCTCACCGCTACCTTTACCAAATCGTGTTCACACACTTAGCTCACACACAGTAGGACATGTTCATCACCATTCCAACTCATCCCCGATGAATTAGACCTGACACAACTCTAAGCACTAGCAGGCATGACAAACAAGCATGAATGAGTAGGCACATCACGGTTCAAACAACTCCTACCCATTCTAGTGGGTTTCATCTATTTACTGTGGCAATGACAGGTCATGCAGAGGATAAGGGGTTCAACTACTGCAGCAAGTAACAGATGAATCGTTGTTGTCCTAATGCAGTAAAAGAGAGCAGGAGCGAGAGAGTGGGATTGTATCGGAATGAACAAGGGGGTTTTGCTTGCCTGGCACTTCTGAAGATATTATAGTTCTTCATCGGTGTCATCGAACTCATCATCGGAATCACAGCTATCGAGAGGGGACAATTACCGGCAACAGAGAAGGAAACACAATCAATGCAATGCACAATATGATGCATGTTCATGACATAGCAAAATGAGTGTGTTGGGCTAATGCAACTACAACCAGATGGGTTTGAGCCATTTGAACCAAAGATTCAACCCCAAACTCATCTTATGAATTTATATAGTGCTTTATCATGTTTTTATATTAACAGCAGGGTTAAGTTGCTTGAACATGCATGAAACCAGTACATATGGATAGATTGGATTTTTCTGATAATTTTTCATATATAATTTGTTTCATTTGGAGTTATGGTTGAATTTCTATGAATTTTAGAAGTTTTGGGTATTTTCTGGAATTTCCTGATTAAAAATAAATCCAGAAAATGTAATACTGCGTCAGCATTGCGTCACTGTGACGTCAGCAAGTCAACAGGACCGGTCCAGGTCAAACTAACCAGTGGGTCCCGTCTGTCAGTAGTTAGTTAAACTAACTAAGTTTGGTTAGCGTTAAACTAATACTAACCTAGTTTAGTTAGTGGCCTGGGGCCCACACGTCAGTGACCCAGGGGGTCAAACTGGGTCCACCCGGGGTCAATGGTCAGCGGGGTCAAACTCGCCGGCGACTCGACGCCGGCGAGGCCTGAGACGGCGGCGCGGCTCGGAAATCGCCCATGGGTGTCCAAATGGGCGGCGGAGAGGCTCTACGGGTGCAGCGCGACGAGGCGCGTCTAACGGGGCAAGCGGGAGCGGCTGGGGTGGACCGAACTCGTCGGAAGCAAGCTCGCGGCGGCGGCCGGAGTTCGGGAACATGCGGGCACGAGGGTGCGATGCACTAGGGGGCCAGTTAGTGGCTGCGTTGGCCTCTCCGTTGCTCCAGGAATATGCCGAAGGCTCAAGCTCAAGCGGAGACGCACGGTGGCTGCGAGAGCAACGTCCATGGCGGACGGCGGCGCTCGGGTACGGCGGCTGGTATAGTTAGAGGACATAAATGATCTTGGGGAGGAGGGGGAAAGTGTCGGAGCTCACAGCGATCTCAAGGGAGGACTCAGCAGGCTCGGGGAGGCGGAGACGGCGGCGATTCGCCGGTGAGGTTGCCGGCGGCCGAAGGTTGGGGATGAGCTCGGGGAAGATGCTACAGGGCTCCCGCGGTCGAATGGGTTGGTGTAGACGACGCAGAAGGCGATGGCGGTTCCTCAGGACCCATCGGGGAGGCACGGGATGGACAGTGGCCACGGTAATTTGCGTCGGCGACGACGAGCTCCGCTCAGGTGTTCTTGGGAGAGGGAGCAGAGGGCGAGGGAGAGCACAGAGAGTGAGGGAGAGGAGCGAGGGGGTCAAGAGGGAGTGTGTGGCGTCTCCTAGGACGTCCAGGGGAAGCGGCAAGCAGGAGGTGGCCGGGGCGCGTGCCGGCGTGCGGCGAACACACGCCTCGCATCCTTCTGGCGCGTGGTGGGAGACGACTGGCAGATGGGCCTGGTGGGCTGCTACAGTGCCAGGACAGCCAGGTGAGCGCCAGGTATTCTCTCTCTCTCTTTTTGTTAATGTTTTTCTATTTTTCTGTAACTTCTGGGTATTATTAAAAATACCAAAACATTTTCAAAAATCCTGAAAATAATTGTGGGCTCTGTTTGGATTATTCCTGACAGCCCTCACTTAAGTTCAGAATTAAATGAGCACTTAAAATAATATACAGCATTTAAATGCCCAATTGCAAATAGCATATGATTTAAATCAGAGCCCAAATATGTCATGGAAAAATGTGCATCACCTCTGGTTACTGTTTGCAGCATTTTCCAAGAATGATGAACATTTTTGAAAGCCATTTGGATTTACTGGAAATATTTTGGTTGAACCTAGTGAATTCCTTTAATGCTAAGGTTTAGGCAATCCCCATTTCAAGTTTCTTTCAAAGTTTAAACATGATGCACACATGAAGTTAGCCGAGTGCAATGTCAGAAGCTAGGGATGTGACAACTCACCCCCACTAAACAAGAATCTCGTCCCGAGATTCAAGTCGTGAGGTAAGAAGACAGAGGGACGCAAGCTAACACAATCTTCACGATCCAGGTTGCACTTCATAAGAACGTTGTTTCGATCATCATCTTCGTCTCAACGTCTTGCTTTGAGGACTACATCCAACATGACAATGAGTAGAAAGGGAGAATTTTAGAGGAATCGATCTTTCTGAGATTCGAGCAACTTAGGATCATCTTAATGATCACAAGATCAATTCACGGAGTGGGACATAGAAACATCTCTGGAGCTGAGAGGCAAAACATGCATCAGGAGGGACGAAAGAAACAATTTGACAAAGGTTTCAAAGCAGCGAGGAAAATTGCCATGATTCCATAATGGGGCACCTTGGAAAAGGTGACTCGTAGAATTATTCCCTCAAGTGGCAAAAGAATTACTTTTGATATAAATATCATTGAAACTCTTTATGCCAGCCTAAGGCAATCACAAACGATCGTTCGAGGGAGTTCGGGAGAACGACACACTCGGGCTAGAATGGACGATGTGGACTACCTTGTTGAAGACAACGTAAGGAATGATTTTTGCTTATCATCGGAAATGAATGGGACTCATGGTAAGTCCACCTTTGAAGATGGACCTGGACAGCAACTGCTGAGAAGGGCAGCCCATGGAAAAATGGCACGATGGGGTGCAAGCTGGGAACAAAATGCAACCGTTAGAATGTTCCAACCATCATATCTGCCTGAGATTCAGATCCGATTGGTGATAGGATACTTCAGACTCAGCATGTCTGAAAAGAAAGTTTGCAACACAATTCGACGAGATGGCATTGCGAGATTCTCGAGGAATGAACTAAGATAGCAAGCTCCAAAACATGAGCTGGTTCTGCTAAACACATGTGAACACGCTGTCCCAGACAAGCATGACCACATAGTAGTCTTACGATAAAACACTACCGAGTTCAGGTGAGGAACCATCATCTAGGGTAACGAAGTCTTGTGCATGACCTAGGATTTGCACAACAACTCCTTTTCCTTGAACAAATCAATCAGTGGCTTGGTGTGCTAGGAACACATATAGAACAAAGGCTGCAAGTCTCCGAACCGCAGAATACTTCACACGTATGCATGACCGATTTTGGGATGATTCCAAAAGAAGCAACATTGACTTTCTCAAATCCACGACGGCAACTTGCATCAGATGCACGTGAATTAGAGGAAGTCACTACTTTCATCCAAACATATGCTTCATGAACGGAACATGAAGGCATTGTTTACAAAGTTTCCAACACTAGCTTAATGTTTAACACGAATCATGCGGAAAACAAGATGCTGCTGATGGGCTCAACAGCAACTCATCGGAATTTCCATATAACTGGACTTCCACCATCGTGTGAACACGGTGATAGCATTGGTCAGACCTAAAGATGTATTGGTGTATGCTCGAGGGATCAACCACGAGTAAGACAACATTACGAACATCGTTGGTTCTGATTTGACTTGACGATAGCCCATACTCAAATCAAAAGATTGGTAAGATAATAGATCCAACAACTGATCACGAGGGTCAATCAATGAAGATATCATCTTTCCTTAACACACACACACACACACCAAGATATCCCTTAATGATGAACTAAGTCAGACAAAGCTTTTATCTTCCAACTCTCCAAGTTGTTGTTTAGCTTGACCAGCTAGCTCAGGGGTATCCAACACGGATTCTTGGAGAAGGGGTGGTTTATAGGAAACCAACTTGATCACGAGCTCAACATAACGGTCAGGGAGCGACCTGGTGATACTTCTGAGAAGATATTCAGGAAATCATGAACCTCCGATATGTTACTAGGCTCGAGAAAAATCTCGCCTTTCAGAGCAAGACGATATGACCGAATAAGCAAGGACTGACACTATCCTAACTCATTGATCGAAAAGTGCACCGGAAATAAGGACTAGGTAGCACGATCAACCTTAGGATGTGATTCAGTAACCAACACGCTAAGGATGAAATTATTGTCCTTTAACTACCAAGCAACGGAGTTGCTAGGAGTATTGATTTCACACATCATAGTTCACTTGTCGGCATTCCGGCTGCAACAACATGGGACCAAGAAATGAGTGATGATGGCGAGGAGTATCACTACGTTAAGAATTCATGAGAGATGGTGCAATTCTCATGTCAATTCTGACATAAAGGGGGTAATACTCCGAGGTAGAACAGAACAAAAGCTGGATTGGCATTTTGATCTGCGGAATACAACTACTTTGACCAATCCAAGAAATGGATAAGGTACTGGAGTTTGTTTCTCCTAGTCATTCCGGAATAGAATGGCTTGACGGACCACAAGAATAATAGGCATTGATAACACAAATGCACAATTACTCCTGACCATCAATTGATAGACGAGGGCCAGAAAATAACTAAAGAGGGACAACCCAAAGGAACATATGTTTTTCTGAGTTGTGGATGCATGGATTAGTATGTCAAACAAATTCAAAATATTTCTTCCGGATAACCCATGCAGAGGAGGAAGGATTAGCAGAGTCACAATATGAATGGAGGACTCCTCAAGAGCACTCTAGTTGTGATCTTTCGGTTCCGCGAGGAACTTCTTCCATAAGCAGTTCATGATATTTGGAAGAAGGATATACCATGAACCTCGAGGACTATCGCAAAGGTTACTAATATCCTAAAGGAACGAGCAAACACTATCAACAGGAGGTAAGTGGAGTGAATCTTGGGCTCAAGAACCCAGAAATAGAATGCCTACTAACTAAATGGCATCACGGGATGCTTTCGAGAATAATGGCTAGAATCATCACACTCGGGATGCAAGCATTGCTAGATTACTAAGTGGTCCTCTAAGACACCTAGGGTCATAATAATAACTCCAACATATATGACGAGGTAACGGAGTACCTCAACTCGACGATTAGTGTGGTTAATCTGGCCCAAAGGAACATCGAGAACGGACGGAAAGGATTTGCAAATGCATCAGACCATTTATAGACCGGGATGACTCGGACAGCATAATGGCTGTAAATGCTCAAAAAGATTTAAGACATCCTGCAAAATGGTGGCGTAACCACTCGATCATCACAATATCTACAATTTGAGGCCAGCTATGGATACACGGAAGTAGTAGGAACTGAAATGAAGCTTAAATCCAACAGTCCTATGAGTCTACGGATTAGTAACACGTGATCCTGATAGAAAGATGAGAAGCCTAGTTCTTAATCCTCGTAGAAGAGAAGAGGGTGACTCAGATCGGAAGGGCATAAGGTATAGGAGTAAAAAGAGGCTTACGTTCCCTCCCACAATCAATTCCCTTATATAACTAAAGCATTTCTAGACTCAACTTCGACCAGTTTGGCTTCGTAAACCTACAGGCAGTCAGGCTCTAATACCAACGCTGTCAGGACCCCGATTCTAAGTCACACCGATCTAGCCTGTAACACCTCATATCACTTTGCGGCCTCACGCACGGTATTCCCAGGGGTGTCGCCTTACCATGGCCCGGGACCGTTTGCGCCTTTTGGCTCACGTATATGATAGTGTCGCTAGCATCCATATGACAGAGAACCCGGGCCGACATGGCTAGTCGTGAACCCAAAGCGGTACTAACTTACGGGGACAGGCATACATGAATCAACATCGAGCATGTCGGTCAGCACGTGTGAATCCGGGCTATAGCACTGGGCTAACAGGACTCCGGGAACCCGGGCTGTAGCAGGCTAGGCAGGACTCCGGATGTCACCGCGTGACATTTCCCCGAAGGGACAGACACAGGAACGAAGTGAATCACATGCTGGCCAGTCAGGTGTCCGGAGCAGTAGTCCTGGGCTAGCAGGACTCCGGTGAACCGGGCTATAGCGGACTACTATGGCTCATGGAAGCACAAGACTACATTTCCCCATAAGAGAGGCTACCGAGGATAAACAACTAGGTTGTCGGATCCCACACATACCAAGCATTTCAATCATACACACAATATGCTCGATATGTGTAAATACAACATGGCATCACAACATAACTCTACGACTCAAGTATTTATTCATTAGGCTCCGAGGAGCGAGATATTACAAACATGGGTCTCTCGACCCAGCATTCAGAGCATACAAGTCAAACACATGCGGAAGCTTAACATGTCTGAGTACATACATCTATAAATGAAAAAGGCTGAGAAGCCTGACTATCTACCAGATCCTGCCGAGGGCACAAGATCGTAGCTGAGGTATCAAGCTAAACGTTGAAGTCCACACGGAACTACTAGCGAGACCGACGTCTCTCTGCAAAACATAAAATAAGGAAACGTGAGTACAAATGTACCCAGCAAGACTTACATCAGAACTATCTACATATGCATCGGTGTCAACAAAGGGGGTGGTGGAGTTTAACTGCAGCAAGCCAGCTTTGACTCGGTGGCTATCCTAACTACGACTGCAAGTAACTCTTTTGAGGTGGCGCACATGAGTCCACATATTCACCATATCAATACTCCAGTATGGATCCGCTCCCGTCTCCCTACGAGGACGCTTATCTTGCGCATTTTAGAGTATCCACTTTCACTTGTCTATGAACTGTTATAGGCAACCCAGAAGTCCTTTATCGCGGACACGGCTATTCGAATAGATGATGTTAACCCTGCAGGGGTGTACTTCGTCACACACGCTCTCACCACTTACCGCCGTTTACACAGCATGTACTCGGCAACCTTCAAGCGGAAGCCCAACGTGGGTGTCGGCCACAGCCTACCTAAACACTCAAGTCTCTAGTCCAGGTTTATCGCCTATTTAGGTTCCATCCGCAGGGAGTCCGGCTGAGGTTTCCACATACGGCCCCGAACGATGTGTGCAGGGTTCCCGAGACACCAAACGGGTGGCTCGGTACACCGGGCCACGAGCCTACCGCATCACAGCCCACCCCTCGGGTCAGCGCTGTCCACGGCCTCCAGCTTACTACAAACACCAGAAACTACGTGCAACTCCTGGACAGAGGACAAGGGTGGTTAAGAAGCCGAGGGGGTCCATTGGTTTCGGGCCCAATGCGTGGTTGTAACTGTATCATGGATCACAAACACAGAACTCAGTTCCCGAGGACGGCTTCAATGAGACAACCCACCATGTACTCCTACATGGCCTCTCACCGCTACCTTTACCAAATCATGTTCACACACTTAGCTCACACACAGTAGGACATGTTCATCACCATTCCAACTCATCCCCGATTAATCAGACCTGACACAACTCCAAGCAATAGCAGGCATGACAAACAAGCATGAATGAGTAGGCACATCAGGGCTCAAACAACTCCTACTCATGCTAGTGGGTTTCATCTATTTACTGTGGCAATGACAGGTCATGCAGAGGATAAGGGGTTCAACTACCGCAGCAAGTAACAGATGAATCGTTGTTGTCCTAATGCAGTAAAAGAGAGCAAGAGCGAGAGAGTGGGATTGTATCGGAATGAACAAGGGGGTTTTGCTTGCCTGGCACTTCTGAAGATATTATAGTTCTTCATCGGTGTCATCGAACTCATCGTCGGAATCACAGCTATCGAGAGGGGACAATTACCGGCAACAGAGAAGGAAACACAATCAATGCAATGCACAATATGATGCATGTTCATGACATAGCAAAATGAGTGTGTTGGGCTAATGCAACTACAACCAGATGGGTTTGAGCCATTTGAACCAAAGATTCAACCCCAAACTCATCTTATGAATTGATATAGTGCTTTATCATGTTTTGATATAAACAGCAGGGTTAAGTTGCTTTAACATGCATGAAACTAGTACAGATGGATAGATTGGATTTTTCTGATAATTTTTCATATATAATTTGTTTCATTTGGAGTTATGGTTGAATTTCTATGAATTTTAGAAGTTTTGGGTATTTTCTGGAATTTCCTGATAAAAAATAAATCTAGAAAATGTAATACTGCGTCAGCATTGCGTCACTGTGACGTCAGCAGGTCAACAGGGCCGGTCCAGGTCAAACTAACCAGTGGGTCCCGTCTGTCAGTAGTTAGTTAAACTAACTAAGTTTGGTTAGCGTTAAACTAATACTAACCTAGTTTAGTTAGTGGCCTGGGGCCCACACGTCAGTGACCCAGGGGGTCAAACTGGGTCCACCCGGGGTCAACGGTCAGCGGGGTGAAACTCGCCGGCGACTCGACGCAGGCGAGGCCTGAGATGGCGGCGCGACTCGGAAATCGCCCACGGGTGTCCAAATGGGCGGCGGAGAGGCTCTACGGGTGCAGCGCGACGAGGCGCATCTAATGGGGCAAGCGGGAGCGGCTGGGGTGGACCGAACTCGTTGGAAGCAAGCTCGCGGCGGCGGCCGGAGTTCGGGAACATGCGGGCACGAGGCTGCGATGCACTAGGGGGCCAGTTAGCGGCTGCGTTGGCCTCTCCGTTGCTCCAGGAGTATGCCGGAGGCTCAAGCTCAAGCGGAGACGCACGGTGGCTGCGAGAGCAACGTCCATGGCGGACGGCGGCGCTCGGGTACGGCGGCTGGTATAGTTAGAGGACAGAAACGATCTTGGGGAGGAGGGGGAAAGTGTCGGAGCTCACAGCGATCTCAAGGGAGGACTCAGCGGGCTCGGGGAGGCGGAGACGGCGACGATTCGCCGGTGAGGTTGCTGGCGGCCGAAGGTTGGGGATGAGCTCGGGGAAGACGCTACAGGGCTCCCGCGGTCGAATGGGTTGGTGTAGAAGAAGCAGAAGGCGATGGCGGTTCCTCTGGACCCATCGGGGAGGCACGGGATGGACAGTGGCCGCGGTAATTTGCGTCGGCGACAACGAGCTCTGCTCGGGTGTGCTCGGGAGAGGGAGCAGAGGGCGAGGGAGAGAGCAGAGATTGAGGGAGAGGAGCGAGGGGGTCGAGAGGGAGTGCGTGGCGTCTCCGGGGACGTCCAGGGGGAAGCGGCAAGCAGGAGGTGGCCGGGGCGCGTGCCGGCCTGCGGCGAACACACGCCTCGCGTCCTTCTGGCGCGGGGTGGGAGACGACTGGCAGATGGGCCTGGTGGGCTGCTACAGTGCCAGGACAGCCAGGTGAGCGCCAGGTATTCTCTCTCTCTCTTTTTGTTAATGTTTTTCTATTTTTCTGTAACTTCTGGGCTTTATTAAAAATACCAAAACGTTTTCAAAAATCCTGAAAATAATTGTGGGCTCTGTTTGGATTATTTCTAACAGCCCTCACTTAAGTTCAGAATTAATTGAGCACTTAAAATAATATACAACACTTAAATGCCAATTGCAAATAGCATATGATTTAAATTAGAGCCCAAATATGTCATGAAAAAATGTGCATCACCTCTGGTTACTGTTTCCAGCATTTTCCAAGAATGATGAACATTTTTGAAAGCATTTGGATTTACTGGAAATATTTTGGTTGAACCTAGTGAATTCCTTTAATGCTAGGGTTTAGGCAATCCCCATTTCAAGTTTCTTTCAAAGTTTAAACATGATGCACACATGAAGTTAGCCTAGTGCAAATTCAGAAGCTAGGGATGTGACACCTGCGCTGGCCTCCTTAGCACCAAAGAGGAAAGAGGGACGCTGCGCGCACTGGCGCCTGCCTGGCACCCGCCTGCTATCGTTCGTCATGGCTCACGTCACGAGAGCCTCGTTTGGTTTGCCCCGCCTTGATATCTCCACTGGTCGTGAGCCTGCATGGCTAGGCCACTCCAGAGGAGGTCTTGCATCGTCCGCCTCGCGAGGCTTGGCCCCTCGCGAGGGTCTTGGGTGCCTTGTTGACGAAGATGGGCCGTACGACCTGCTGCTTAGCCACGCTGTGGGCCGCAGGCAAGCAAGTCTGGGGACCCCTGTTCCCAGAACGCCGACAGTAGGAGCCAGTATGAGCATCCAGGTTCCGCTATCGGTTACTGACCGAAAATGTGTCTCGGTCATGTCTACATAGTTCTCGAACCCGTAGGGTCCGCACCACTACTAGGGAAAACCTTGTACAAAGA
Organism: Triticum aestivum; assembly: GCF_018294505.1. Lineage (NCBI taxonomy): Eukaryota > Viridiplantae > Streptophyta > Magnoliopsida > Poales > Poaceae > Triticum > Triticum aestivum. Next base: position 213,218,051 of record NC_057799.1, on the reverse strand, counting down.
ATCTTAGCAGCAGCGCGGCACAAAAAGAAGCACTACTGCTAATTAGCAGTAGTGCGGTTAAGAAAAACACGCTACTGATGCAAATTTAGCAGTAGTGCGTGAGGGCTAAACCGCGCGGCTACAAAAATTGACCGACAGTAACCAACAACCTAAGTTTAGCAGCATCGCGGGGTCACGGTGCGCGCTACTGCTAATGCAATAGTAGTAGTGCGCTTTTTACTCACGTCGATGCTGCTAATTTTGAAATTGTCCACACGGTTGGCCTCGTTGAACAGTAGCGTGTGTGAGAAAAGCGCGCTGCTGCTACGCTCTTATCAGTAGCGCGTTTTTCCTCCCGCGCTACTGCTAAGTCGTAGCACCCCCACCACCTTTTTCCACCCGTCCTCCCCTCCGCCATCTCCTCTCCACCCTTTACCCTACCTCCCACATCCTCCCTCTCTCACTATTCTTCTTCCTCAATACTTCTCCCCCCATTACTCTCCCTCTTCTACCTACCTTTCTCTCTCTTTATCACTCCTAGCTAACTACACCACCTCCATTGCATCTCCTTTCTCTTTTTCCTTCCCCCTCCACTAGTTGAAGTTGTCTCCTCCCAAATTAGCTAGCTAGGTAGATGTAGCATTTAGTTAAGTGACCTATTTACCCCCTAACTAGATCTATCTTTGTCAAGAAAAGCTTTGTGCACTTTTGATCTCCCTACATCATCATCTCCACCGTGTGCTCGATCTCGAGATAGAGGTGATTAAAATTTCATGCTTTTGCAAAATGGAAATATGTGTATGTGTGTGTGATATGATAATTTGGCAATATGATGCTAATTGTGTGTGCGGCATGAGTTGACGCCAAGTTGTGCTTTTGAGTTGCCTATGTTTTGCCGAAATATCGATTTATTTCCGTTTCGGCGAATTCCGGGCAAACTCTAGATCTATATGTCCTATTTTTATGGAAGGTCATGCCGAATTTTTGTATGACTTTGATGCATGCACACATTTTTATAATCAATTTGTTTATTATTACCGTGCAGACGTTCATGATGGTCAGTGGAACGATGGTGGACAGGTGGTTGCGGTTGGCGGTGCAGGACATGAAAGAAAATAACCGGACAGAGGTTTTGTGTCCCTGTCGAAAATGCAAAGGAATATTTTGGCTCGACCCCTATGACGATGGTCGTGTCGAAGCGCGCCTGGTCATGACTGGTTTCATGGATGGCTATACTCGGTAGATAATTGAAGATGAGGATGACGATGTTGAGGACGCCGACGGGGCAGGCAATGATGACATAGGGCAAGAAGAAGAGATGATCGATAATGGCGGCGGGGAAGAGGCCGGACATGGCGGCGGAGAAGGGGCCGGACATGGCGGAGGAGAAGGGGCCGGACATGGCGGCAGAGAGAGCGTGGACTCCACACAGCAGAGTTCGTCGGTGGCTAAGCTGGAGCACTGCTTCGCAAGGAGACGAGTACTGAGAGAACTGCTTCTAGAGAGGAGGCTAAGCTGGAGCAACTGGTGGTAGACTCGAACACTCCATTGTATGATGGTTGCAATCCTGAGGTGACCCGCTTGAGTTTCACGCTCCAACTCCTGAGGATGAAGGCTAAAAACAAATGGACCAACACTAGCCTCGATGAGCATCTCAAGTACCTAAAGGATGTTCTTCCCGTGGGGAATCTATGTCCTACTAGTTTTGATGAGGCCAAGAAGATCGTGTGCCCTCTTGATCTGCTGCATGTTAGATACATGCATGCATCAACGATTGCATAACTTATCGGAAGGAGCACGCGGAAAAAACAAGTTGTCCGGTGTGCAATGCTTCTCGATACAAGAAGGCCGGGAGGAAATGTCCCTAGAAAGTTGTATGGTACTTACCGATCACTCCCTGTCTCTAGCGGTATTTCATAGATCCCAAGGAAGCAAAGCTAATGCGTTGGCATGCGGAGAGGAAGAAGCCCGACGATGGAGATGATCCGAAGCTGAGACACGTCATGGATTGAAGCCAGTGGAGAGCGTTGAACAACTTCTATCGGTATTTCGAATGTGATGCAAGGAACATCGTGCTCAGCGCGTGTACCGATGACATGAATCCATTTGGCAACCAGAACACCAACCATAGCACATGGCCCATGTTTGTATGGATGTACAACCTCCCCCCTGGTTGTGCATGAAGTCGAAGTGCATTCACATGAGTATGCTTATTCAAGGGCCGAAACAACCAGGAAATAATTTTAATTTGTATCTGGGGCTACTTCAAGAGGAGTTAGACACGTTATGGAAAACACCGGCCAAGACATGGGACGCCAGCAAAGGCGAGTATTTCTACATGAGAGACGCGCTGATCACGACGGTGCACGACTATCTCGGTTACGGATATGTCGCAGGAAAGGTGTGCCATGGATATTGCGGATGCACGCGGTGCATGGATGATACGACGTCTCAGCAGCTAACGTCAAGGAAAGATGGCGAATCTGGGAAAATCGTGTACATGGGGCATCGAAGATGGCTCGAACAGGACGACCCGTGGAGATCTATTCAATGGTCACGCTGAGCATCGAGGACCTCCACGTAAGCGGAGCGGCGCCAAAATCGATGAGCTGTTGAAAAACTGGAAGGAGTCCCCTGCGCTGGGAAAGATGACGAAAAAGGCGCCGGAGCCGCTGCTGAAGGTATGGAAGACGAGGATTGTGTTCTGGGACTTGGAGTACTGGCACAAACTCGATACACCTCATTGCCTTGATCAAATGCATATCTGTAAGAATGTCCTTGAGAGATTGCTCGCGACACTAATGAACATGCCGGATAAGACCAAGGATGGGCCGAAGGCAAGAAAAGACTTTCAAGATTTGAATATCAGGGAAGATCTGCACATGCCGCCCCATAAAAAGTCAGATGAGACAGAGACGGAGACAGAGGCGTGGGAGAAGAAGGGCAAGAAACTAAAGAAAGAGGATTATTGCCCCCCTTCTTGCTTCACCTTAAATCAGGCTGAGATCGATCAATTCTTTAAGTGCCTTACCGGAGTCAAAGTTAGTTCCGGTTACTATGGGAAGATAAGCAGATATCTAGACACGGACAAGAAAAGGTTCAGCGGGATGAAGTCCCATGACTGTCATGTGATGATGACGCAGATACTACCTGTTGCCCTTAGAGGGATAATGGACAAGCACGTCTGTGACACGCTTATTGGTCTCTGCAACTTTTTCGACATCATCTCTCGAAAGTCGATCAGTGTGAAGCAGCTCCGAAGGCTACAGGAAGAGATCGTTGTGATACTGAATGATCTTGAGATGTACTTCCCGCCCGCGTTCTTTGACGTGATGGTGCATCTGTGTGTCCATATTGTCGACGACATAATAGACCTGGGGCCGTCATTTCTGCACAACATGATGGCGTTTGAGAGGATGAATGGGATCATCAAAGGATTCGTTCGTAACATGTCCCGTCCGGATGGAAGCATCGTCCCGGGCTATCTGACACAAGAGTGCATCTCTTTCTGTGAGAATTTTCTATATGGCGCAGACCAGCCGCCTGGTGTTAGTGTTGGTTTGCCCGTTAACAAGCACGATGGGAGGCTCGAAGGAGAAGGTCACTCCAACGGTCGCAGGGAACTGCACGTGGCATACTCAGATCGACGCAGCGACTTTGACAGAGAAAACTTGGTAGTGCTACAATACCTAGACGAGGTAGATCCTTTCGTGGCACTGCACAAAGAAATTATCGCAGAGAAGTATCGTGACTAGGGGTATGCAGGACGGACGCCGAAGTTACTAGAGAGCACAACTCCACTTTCCTGCATTGGTTCAAAGAGCATATTATTGCTAATCCCCCGGAGGAGGGCTCTAAGGATGGATTGCTCATTTACGCCTTCGCACATGGCCATTATTATGCATGGGTCCAATGATGTAATATATATGTTCCTATTTTGTATACATATTTAACCGTCAAATGATGCAATATATATCACCTTCCCTTCGTTCACTACTCAAGGAAAAAAAGAAAAGAAAAGTGAGAGAAAATAAAGGAAAAGAAAATAGAAGGAAACAATCAGGAAAACTGTTATATAGGTACTGGTTATAGCAGCAGCGCTTTTGTGAGAAAAGAGCTACAGCTAGTCAAGATAGCAGTAGCGGTTTCTACATGAAACCGCTATAGCTACCTGGAGTAGCTATAGCGCGTTTTGCCTAAACGCGCTACTGCTATGCCCACTTAACCCCCAAAATCACCACTCCTCCCTTCATCCCGCCTCTTTTCCCCCAAATCCCCACACTCTCTCTTCCCCCATCGCGCCACCAGAGCCCTCCCCTCGCCGCGCCACTGCGCTCGCCCCCGAGACCGACCCCGACCCGACCGACCCCGGTGCCGGCTCCGTCCCCGGCCCCGACCCTGACCCCGACCGACCCCGACCCCGAGCCCGGCCCAGACCCCGACCCCGACCGACCCAGAACCCGGCCCCGGTGCTCGACCCCGACCCTGACCCCTCCCAACCTTGGCCATCGTCGGGCCTGCACCCTTTGTAAGCCCCCGCCACTCCTCCTCTCTTTGGTAGCTAGGTTTTTTGGTTAATTTACTTAGGTTTTAGTTAGGGCAGATGGTTAATTAGGTTATATATTTAGTTATGAATTTAGCTAGGTTTTTTCTTCAAGTTCTATATTTTTCTTCCTTTTATATGCAAATTTGAAGTGGACATGTGATATATGGACATGTGATGTTTTGGACACGTCATATTTGGAATTTGGACATGTCATTTGGACATGATGATTATGTGTAGGGTAAATGATCCGAGTGGCCTATGTTACGCCGGAATGTTGAATCATTTCCATTCCGGTGAATTTCAGGCACTCGATATGTCCATTTTTTAGCAAAGGCCATGCCGAAACTTTCCGTGAATTTTGGCATGATTTGTGCTAGATAGTAGGCATATCGAGTGCTGGGAGTTCCTGGGAAACGACATTCCGGCAAACATAGATTTTTTTATGTCATTTCTCATTTTTTCATAGTTTTAGAATTAAACGAGGAGACTTAATCATAGGAAACATGTTGAACAACGAAGAAACTGGGCCTTCTGACCAAGATACAGATGAGATGGATTATGAGGGTGAACAAGAGTACCTCGACTATTTGACTGCTAAGCAATTGCAAAGTCAAGGTTTGCAGGTCGGCCTCGATGATGGTACTAACGCTGACATCGACACCGATGGCGCCGGCATCGATGGCGGCGCCGAGACCGGCGGGAAAGGTACCGGCGGGGAAGGTACCGGCCCTGGTGCCGCTACCGAAAAGAAGAAGCAGAAGAAGCAGAGGATACGAAAAGCTAACAAACAAGGGATTGGAAGACTGGTGATCACAAAGATGGCACCTGGCAAGTTTGAGCCATAGAGCCGGAAGAACCTCGCAAGTGCTATAGGAACCAAGTAGGATGCATCCTACGGGAATGCACGAGCATCAACGACGATGACTTAAGGAGTAAAGAACATTTGACATAGTTGCTCCTGACGAAGTTGCACAAGAGATTCAAGTTCCCCGACCGGGATGATAGCATAGAACAACCGTGGGATGATCCGAAGATGAAAAAGATTAACAATCATGCCATGGGCATGTTCAGCAATGATTTGGCTTCCTAGAAAGGGTGTGTGAAACGAGATATTGAGGCTGAGGAACCCCTGTCCAAGATTCTGGAGGAAAATCCGACACTTACGGAAGAGGAGTTCGAAAAGTTAAAAGACACTTGCACTACCGAGGCAGCCAAGGCTAAGGCTGCGAAATTCAAGAACCTTCAGCAAAGGAACACGGGGAAGCATCGCCTCGGAAGCCGTGGCTACCTTGGTAAAAGGCCCATATGGGATAAGGAGGACGTGGAACGTGAAGCCGCGGGTATCCTAGACCCCTTCACGAAGTTCACCAACCCCTTGGAGCGTGACTTCATTAGGGCCCGCTACAAGTGGGACAAGGAAAAGAAGGTTTCTTAGACGGACCAGATCACGAGGTAATTGATTAGACTACTGGTAATTATTCTTTTACCACCTTACATTTAGCTCCAGATCAGGTCGACTACACATTCCTAAACGGTTCACGCTCCTTCAGCAGGAGAAGCAACACCAGCTTGCAACCGAAAGCCCTACTTCTCTGATGAGGCCCAAGTGGGACACCCCTCTCAACCGGGCCTTGAACGAACTTAAGGGACTCCCTTTGGGCCACTGGCCGCAATATGGTCGTATGCATGACGCTGGAGACGGCGCCACGTGGAAGGTGTTTTACATGAGGGCCCGGAGGCTAAGAAGCAGAAAAAGAAGTTTAGTCAGGCGGACATCGACGAGAAGGTGAAGCTTGCGGTCCAGAAAATAGCAGCTGAGGACGCGAAAAAAAACAGCCGAGGAGAAAAATGAGTTGCTACAGTAGGCAGTCAATGCAGCTGTAACTGCCTGCAGAAATGATTTCGCTACTAACTTGGTTCTAGCTATCATCAACTAGACGAAGGAAAATCCAGACAAGACGGTACATGATTTCCCGTTGCCCAGTTTCGTCGGGAGCAACTCCGTGAACAACAACACCACCGCACCATCACTTGCTCACGCAACCGGGCCTCCTCTCGCAGTCTCCCGCTCATAGCAGCTCATCCTCAGTCACTGGCGCGCTAGGTGGGCCTTCATTTTTGGTTGAGCTCGACGCCCTCACGGTAATTACATGTCACACCAAGGAGTAGGATTTTCTACAATAGCTTGCCACAGAACTAGTTATGGTTTTCGACGGTGTAAAAGTTCTCAAAAATCCTGAAAAAATATTGAACCAATACACCTATAATATAACATGATCTAACAGAGGGATTGAAAAAATATGACTGCATGTGTCCTGGACAAAAAGAACAAATGATTCAATATATATTGATCCTGTAGTGGACTGAAATGCTTGTTTTTTTCGCTGAGGACACATAAATACATATTTTTACAATCACACCATTGGATCATCTTATTATATTAGAGTGAGGCTCCCCTATTTATTTTATATTTTTTACATACTTTTAAACCGTTAAATGTTTAGCAAGCCTTAACTAGTTCTGTGGCAAGCTATGATAGACACAGTTTTACCTATATATATATATATATGTATATATATATAGAATATTCCATTTTCGTTGCCTTTTAGATGTTTTACGCCACAGACATGTGTTTGCAGGCCGAAGAAACCCCGTGCACCATACTCTACTTGATCAAAGGCCAGAAGGTGGACGTGGGAAAGGGGATGATAATGAACCCCTTGCAACCCACGTTCCACAGCCAGCCGATCCCCGCTGGGCACTTCAGGGTTAACTTTTCCAGTGTGAAATCAGGGCATGAGGATTTGCCTCCTCCAATACAGCATGTGGGAGAGGACGGCGAGACCCCACCGCGGATTGGAAGCACACCAATAACCACACATCAACAAGCATGTGCGGAGACCACCACCCCGCATACGCAATTACCAGCTCCTGTAGTGCCGGGTGAGAGCGGCGGACGACGTGATGAAGGGGGTGCAATAGTCCTGGCTGATGTAATCGGTCCTGTAGAACATATAATGGATGATGAGATGGAGGTCGACCCAATGGCTTTCCTCAATACAAATGCGTATGAGTGTGACTTAGATATGATGAGTCAACATATGATGAATCGGGCTATCAGCATGCTAATGAGGATATGGATGATCTGCCCGGGCAGGAAGGTCGTAGCAGGGATTGCAAAAAGTCTCTCTTCATGAAATCCTCACAGGACACGCCTGAAGATGCCGCCTCAACACAGGCTCAACTAGCCAGGGGTCATACAGTGCTTAGCCCGGGAACACTGGGGCAGGGGTTAAGGAAGGGTCTGGAAGGTGTGCCCAAGAAGAAGGAGAGGAAGCGATCGGGGAATGCCTCCAAACAAGCCAGAGCACATAGCAGCCAGACGATGGATTCTGAAGAGCGTGTACTCGTGAAAGGTGCGGCCATGTTCCATCTCACGGGCGAGCCGATGCTACCGCCGAAACCGCTGGAGGCACTATCAGGGGATCTCAGGAGACTGCACGACCATGTGCTGTCGACTGAGAAAAGCCTACTAGCCTTGAAGGATCCAGGATATCCGACATACGCGGCTCGTGTGCCTGAGGGGAAGTGCTACGTTGACACACGGCCCGCGGAGGTGTTCTTCCTACGGTTTGACCATATCTTTGAGATGTTTCTGACAAGGCGGCTCTATTTTACAATCGTCCGCCTTTTTGCGCTACATATGAGCTCCGTGATGAAGAGAGAAGAAGTCACGCAAATCTGTGTGGCGGATCCGTACTACATGCATGAGTCTTTCTTGAGCCTCGGCGACTTTGAGCGTGAAACTGCTAGGGACTACCTCCAAAACTTCATGGCACATAATAAGGACCAGGAAATTGTCCTCCTGCCTTATCATCCAAAGTAAGTTAGTTCCGGGCAACCCTTTCGTACATTTCAATCATTCCTTCTCGCTCATATGGAGAATAATTTGAGGTGTCTTTTCCCCGCAGCAACGGGCGCGCCGTCCTTATCGTTCTATACCTACGAGTCTCCCACGCCATGTATTTTGACCCTTCCAAAGACTACGAGAAGAAGGACTACACCCACATAATGAATATTCTAGATGATGCTCTCCAAGGCTTCAGAATTAGAGGTGGCCACATGCAGATCAGGAAACAAAAGAACAAGAAGATGGGTTTCACGCATAAAACTAACTTCTGCTGCATCCATGTCTCAAAACCAAGCAAGAAAGATGGATTCTACATCCTCCATTTCATGATTGAGTTCAGCACGGATCACCAAAACCTTCGCATGACGAGCAGAAATGATGATCATATACGCAAGTGGGTAGAATCTCATGGAGAAGCGGATTATAAACTTAGAGATGACTTCTTTCGCATCCAAAGGGACATTGCGACGATCATCATGAAAGAAGTCGTCGATGAGAAGGGGATGTTCCACCATGGCCCTATATCATGAGTTGACGTCCAAACTCGCATAGGCATGCAACGTCATGACCTCATGTCGTTCAAGAAGCTAGGGTGGAACTTCACAACACAAAACTTAACAGAAAATCTCGTGAGCTCCGTTAGCGAAAGAAAACAAAACACCACTTCAAGGTACTGTAATGAACTCATTCTTTATTTATATTGGTGTTAAACCTACTGTATTCCAACTTCTCTATGGTTTATAAGCTCTTTTACTAGCCATAGATTCATCAAAATAAGCAAACAACACACGAAAAACAGAATCTGTCAAAAACAGAACAGTCTGTAGTAATCTGTATCAAACGAAAACTTCTGGAACTCAGAAAAATCCACCAAAATAGGACGACCTAGATAATTTGTTTATTGATCTACTGCAATTGGTATCAGTATTTTATCACGTTCTGGTGATTTTAAAAAATTGTTTTCGTGAACAAAAAGTCTCTGGAATTTTTAGCAAGATCAAATAACTATTATCCAAGAAGATCCTATAGGTTTAACTTGGCACAAACACTAATTAAAACATAAAAACACATCTAACCAGAGGCTAGATCAAAGATTTATGACTAAACAGAAATAATAAGCAAGAAAATTAAAATAAAATTGGGTTGCCTCCCAACAAGCGCTATCGTTTAACGCCCCTAGCTAGGCATAAAAGCAAGGATAGATCTAAGTATTGCCATCTTTGGTAGGCAGTTCTTCAATAAGACACCTATAACCCTTAGGAGTTTCTTTTTTTTTATTAATTATCAAACTCCTAGACACAAAATTGAGAAAATCATTTGTAGCAAAAGGTCCTTAAGGATAGCGAGAAAGTTGGGGTGAACACTTATGGATTTGAGGTCCGCATTTCCCTTACTAGATGTTTCACCCTTATTTTTAGGAACATACATCAATTTGGCAATCTTAGCATTAGAAGGAGTGTTTTTCACGGAAGAAAAGGCAGACCCTAGGTTGGTAATAATATCCTCAATTTTATCAATTCTAGTGGAATCTTGATCTCTTTTCCATTAACCATAGGTTCCTTTTCTTTAAAAAATTTAAGAGCAACTCCTACCTTAGATCCGTATTGGGTAACTTGGTTGTGGATCTTTCTATCCAAATTTTCAATCAACTCTACGGTGGCAACTTTATTTTCAATAATTTCAAGTCGTTGCATCACATGTTCCAAAGTTAAAATAGTTCCATTAACCAAAAGAGGTGGTGGGCCAAACAAATCTATCATAGCATTATAAGAATCGAAAGTATGGCTACCCAAGAAATTTCCTCCGGTAATGGTATGAAGAATATATCTATTCTAAGGAATGATGCCTACCTAAAAAATTGCAAAGAAGAACGGAAGTAGATTGCTTCCTAGTAGATCTATTTTGCGCATTGCAAATTCTGTACCAAGCATCTTTTAGATTTTCTCCCTCCCTTTGTTTAAAATTAAGAACTTCATTCTCAGGAGACAAAGGAGTAGATAAAGGACTAGCCGTAATGACGAAGCAAGCGAAAAAGAGGCGAACGGAAAAGAGGGCGAATAAAACGGCAAGGGTAAAGTGGGGGAGAGGAAAACGAGAGGCAAATGGAAAATAATGTAATGCGAGGGATAAGAGTTTGTGATGGGTACTTGGTATGTCTTGACTTGTGCGTAGACTCCCCGGCAATGGCGCCCGAAATCCTTCTTGCTACCTCTTGCGGACTGCATAGGTTTTCCTCCCTCAGTTTTTGAGAACCAAGGTATCAATCCAGCAGGAGACCACTCTCAAGTCCCACACACCTACACAAACAAATAAGAACCTTGCAACCAACGCGATAAAGGGGTTGTCAATCCCTTCACAGCCACTTGCAAAAGTGAGAACTGATAGAGATGATAAGATAATATTTTTGGTATTTTTATGATAAAGACTAAAAGTAAAGAAAGCAAAATAAACGGTAATAGAAATAACAGTAGATTAATATGATAGAGAATAGACCCGGGGGCCGTAGGTTTCACTATTGGCTTCTCTCAAGAGCATAAGTATTACGGTGGGTAAACAAATTACTGTCGAACAATTGATAGAATTGAGCATAGTTATGAGAATATCTAGGTATGATCATGTATATAGGCATCACGTCCGCGACAAGTAGACCGACTCCTGCCTGCATCTACTACTATTACTCCACACATCGACCGCTATCCAGCATGCATCTAGAGTATTAAGTTCATAAGAACGGAGTAACGCTTTAAGCAAGATGACATGATGTAGAGGGATAAACTCATGCAATATGATATAAACCCCATCTTTTTATCCTCGATGGAAACAATACAATACGTGTCGTTTCCCCTACTATCACTGGGATCGAGCACCGCAAGATTGAACCGAAAGCTAAGCACTTCTCCCATTGCAAGAAAGATCAATCAAGTAGGCCAAACCAAAATGATAATTCAAAGAGACTTGCAAAGATAACCAATCATACATAAAAGAATTCAGAGGAGATTCAAATATTGTTCATAGATAATCTTGATCATAAACCCACAATTCATCGGATCTCGACAAACAGACCGCAAAAGAAGATTACATCGAATAGATCTCCAAGAGAATCGAGGAGAACTTTGTATTGAGATCCAAAGAGAGAGAAGAAGCCATCTAGCTAATAACTATGGACCCGAAGGTCTGAGGTAAACTACTCACACATCATCAGAGAGGTATGGTGTTGATGTAGAAGCCCTCCGTGATCAATGCCCCCTCCGACGGAGCGCCGAAAAAGGCCCCAAGATGGGATCTCACGGGTACAGAAGGTTGCAGCGGTGGAAATAGGGTTTTTGCTCCTCCTCTGATGTTTTTCGGGGTTTGTAGGTATATATAGGAGGAAGAAGTAGATCGGTGGAGCCACGAGGGGCACACGAGGGTGGAGGGCGCGCCCAGGGGGGTAGGCGCGCCCCTACCTCGTGGCCTCCTCGTTGATTGCTTAACGTCCACTCCAAGTCATCTGGATCATGGTTGTTCAGAAAATCACGTTCCCGAAGGTTTCATTCCATTTGGACTCAGTTTGATATTCCTTTCCTTCGAAACACTGAAATAGGCAAAAAAACAGCAATTTGGGCTGGGCCTCCGGTTAATAGGTTAGTCCCAAAAATAATATAAAAGTGTATAATAAAGTCCATTGAACATCCAAAACAGATAATATAATAGCATGGAACAATAAAAGATTATAGATACGTTGGAGACATATCAGAGAGCACCAGGGCGGTGGACGACGGCGAGGCTTAGGAAGGGGACGACGTGGAGCCGGGAAAGACGCGGCAGTGGATGCCCACGCGTAGAGGAGTATGAGGGTTCACTGGTTTGCTGCGGTGTGAGGCTATCGTCGCCGCAGAATAAAGGGGGGTGTGGGTGAGTAGAGGGATGGCCTGGCCAGCGGTGCCAGTAGTAGGGGGCGGTGAGGCCTCCGCGGCATTGCAGCCGGCCACGGGAGGCAGGAGCACAAGGCACGACCAGCACTGGTTTTGGCAGCTGGAGCAAGAAGACCAGAGGTTGAAGAAGCACTACGGCCGTTGGATGGACATCGTACGGTCACTTGAGCTAGAATCGTGCATATCGAGTAAGTTGACAAAGCCCTCCGTCCCCATCAACTTAGTAGGCCCACAAGTCATCCTGCCACTATACTGGGTCCCAGCTAGCAGGGGGAGTATTCATTTTTGTGTGCGTAATAAGGAGGCACTTCCTTGCGTGCGAAGATATAGCTGGTGGGTCCGAGCTATCAGCGGCGGTAACGTTTTTTCATGAAATACAGAGGCCCTTTCGTTGAGTCCCAGATGTCAGGTGGAGGAATCATTATTTTGAGCGTAATAAGGAGGCATTTCCTTGCGTGCGGCCATGGACCCAGCTGTCAGCCTCTCCACGTACAATCCACTTCAGATGCATGTCGGTCGTTGACCATGTTGACCAGGCCGCGCCGAGAGCGCCAGGGCGGTGGACGACGGCAAGGCCTAGGAAGGGAACAACACGGAGCCAGGGAAGTCTCGGCAGTTGTTTCCCACGCGGAGGGGAGTATGACTGTACGAGGGTTTACTGGTTCGTCTGCCATCGCCGGAGAATAACAGTAGGTGTGGGTGAGGAGAGGGATGGCTAGGCCAGCGATGGGAGTACGGTGGGGCGGTGAGGCCTGCGCAGCAGTATAGCCGACCATGGGGAGGAGGGAGCAGACAGTCCCGCCTGCGCTTGTTTGAGCGGCTGAAGCAGGAAGAGCAGAGATTGAAGAAGCACGACGGCCGTTGGATGGACATCCAACAGTCACTTCTTGTGCGTCCACCTTTTTTGAGCAAAGCCTCAAATCTGTGGAAAACAACATACAACCCATCTGCCATTATTTCTAATAATTTACAGCCCATTTGCTAATTCTTAAGGTTTTTTTTGGAGCCCATATTCTTTTTGTTAGCATTACAGCCCATATTCTGGCCACGATAAAAAAATTATACGAAATTTTGCATATTTCGGTGCGGTCCGAACTGTTTTTAATCCCGAAATTTCGAGTCACCTTAAAACTGATTTTAAAAATAAATGTATATCAATATAAAATCCAACAAATTGTCCATGCATAAAATCAATGCAATTTAAAATCTCGAAATGAAAAAAAGAAATTTGAAACTAATTGCCGGTTTGATGTGTTTTAAAAATGTACATCCCATTTCTCATTACTGATAGACCATTTTCTCGGCCAGCCGAATGAATCTCTCCTCGTCTTTAAAGATTTGCAGCCCAACAGGCTTGACAAAGCAACTTACTTGGCAAATCACAAAAAAACTAGGATGTGGTCGTGGACCCAGCTGTCAGCCTCTCCACGTACAGTACTGTTTCGATGGAAGTCGGTCATTGACCACGCCGCGCCGAGAGCACCAAGGCGGTGGAAGACGGCGAGGCCTAGGAAGGGGACGACGCGGAGCCGGGGAAGACGCGGTAGTGGATTCCCACGCGGAGAGGAGTACGATGGTTCACTGGTTCGGCTGCGGTGTGAGGCTGCCGTCGCCGCAGAATAACAGGGGGTGTGGGTGAGTGGAGGGATGGCCTGGCCAGCGGTGGGAGTAGTATGGGGGCGGTGAGGCCTCCGCAGCAGCACAGCCGGCCACGGGAGGCAGGAGCAGGCGGCACGACCAGCGCTGCTTTGGGCGGCTAGAGCAAGAAGACCAGAGGTTGAAGAAGCACTATGGCCATTGGATGGACATCGTACGGTCACTGGAGCTAGAATCGTTCATATTGACTAAGTTGACAAAGCACTCCGTCCCCGTCAACTTAGTAGGCCCACAAGTCAGCCACCCACTATGGTAGGTCCTAGCTAGCAGGGGGTATTCATTTTTTGTGCGTAATAAGGAGGCACTTCCTTACGTGCGAAGATATAGCTGGTGGGTCCGACCTGTCAGTGGGGGGAACTTTTTTTCGCGAAATACAGAAGCCCTTCCTGTGGGTCCTAGCTGCCAGGTGGAGGAATCATTATTTTGCGTGTAATAAGGAGGCATTTTCTTCCGTGTGGCCGTGGACCTAGCTGTCAGCCTCTCGACGTACAGTCCACTTCCGATGGATGTCATTCATTGACCACGTTGACCAGGCCGTGCCGAGAGCACCAGGGCGGTGGACGACGGTGAGGCCTAGGAAGGGAACGACACGGAGCCAGGGAAGACTCGGCAGTTGTTTCCCACGCGGAGGAGTACAGGGGTTTACTGGTTTGCCTGCCGTCCCCAGAGAATAACAGCAGGTGTGGGTGAGTAGAGGGATGGCTAGGCCAGCGATGGGAGTACGGTGGGGTGGTGAGGCCTGCGCGGTAGCATAGCCGACCGCGGGAGGAGGGAGCAGGCAGTCCGGCCGGCGCTTGTTTGACCGGCTGGAGCAGGAAGAGCAGAGATTGAAGAAGCACGACAGCCGTTGGATGGACATCCAACAGTCACTGCTCTCGTGTGCATTATTTCTAATATTGTACAACCCATTATCTAATTCTTAAGATTTTTTTGGAGCCCATCTTCTTTTTGTTAGCATTACACCCCATATTGTGGCCACAGTTAAAAAGTATACGAAATTTTGCATATTTTGGTGTGGTCAACTGTTTTTAATCCCGAAATATTGATTCACATTCAAACAATTTTGAAAAATAATTTATATAAATATAAAATCCAAATAATTGTCCACGCATAAAAATCAATGGAATTTAAAATCTTGTAATGAAAAAAATTGAAACTAATTCCCGGTTTGATGTGTTTTAAAAATGTACATCCCATTTCTGGGCAAACCAAATGAAACTCTCCTCGTCTTGAAAGATTTGCAGCCCAGCAGGGCTGATAAAGCAAGTAGGCCTCGTTTGGGTATTTAAAAAAAATAGAACTGCGCTAGCCATTTTCAGCAAGAAAAGAACACAACTGGGCTCATGATGTGGTAAACATAAATAAAACCCTGGCTAGATGGGCCACAGCCCCCGCATAGCCCCGTTGTTACCATGATCCATTGCTAAAACTAGTATAAATAACAACTGCTTGTTCCTCAAAAAAAACTGCACGACCTGCTGGGTCCCTGGTGTCAGCCGCTCGTAGTGTAATTCTCTCGTTTATTGACTACGTTGACAATGGCGTGAGCCCCAGATGTCCAACCATTTGGAGGAACCATATTTTTGGGCTTGTAATATAGAGGCACTTGCTTGCGTACTGCCATGACGCTGGTGGGTCCCTACTGTCATCATCTCCACATGCAGTCATATCCTTGTTCCTCTCGGTTGTTGACAATGTTGACAACGCAAGAGGGCGGTGCACCGTGCACGGCGAGCGAACCAAGGCCGCAAGGCGGAGGACGACGGCGAGGCCTCGGACAGAACGAACAGGAGCCGTGAAAGATGTGCCGGTCCAGTCGCAGACGGAGGGGAGTATGAGGGTTGACTGGTTCGGGTGCGGGTGCGTGTTGGGGCTGACATCGCCGGAAAATAACAGGACGTGTGGGGGAATAGAGGGTACGTATGGTAGGGCGGCGGAGGCGCAGCCCGCCATGGGAGGCGGGAGCAGGCGGAGCCGACGGGGTGGTTTGGTTTGGGTGGTTGGAGGAAGAAGAAGACAAGAGATAGAAGATACATGTGAGATGTTGGATGTCAATCCAACGGGTGGTAGGCAGAATCGTTTGTTGACTGGCTAGTAAGTTGGCACCACCTTGGTAGGCTATTTCCTCGCGGGTCCCAAATGTCAGAATCCAAATCTGTCACGGTCATGTAGCCTTTCCTATGAAAATTTACAACCCATTTGATGTGCTAGTTCGAAATAAGTTTGTGGGTGCTGGTGGGGGCTAATCACTTGGCTTCTGTAATGCACTGTGAGCTCAAGCAGCCGGCGAGAGTGATGTTATTTCCCATGGTTGGGATTTGTTAGTTGTTACAATATTTCACTCTAAATTAAACGACTGGCAAGCCATTTGCCTTGCTTCAAAGAAAATATGACAGTCACAACCGAGTTGAAAAGGGCAAGAACATCTAACTCCAGCTTACAAACTGTACAAAAGCACGAGGGTTAATTGTTCATCAGGTTTACAAAAAAACCCAGGTTGAAAAGGGCAACAACATCTAACTCCAACACTGTTTTCGGTAGTCACAGTCAAATGGATCGGTCAGGTCCATAGAATGAACATCCCGGGTCGTAAAATTTACTGGATTATGACCACAATATGTTGTAAATAGAAGCCCGACACGTTTAGAAGCTCTTTTGCCCACCTGAAACTCCTTTTTTTGCTCTTCCACATACCCATCCATCAAAACCATGCTGCTGATAAACTTAAGCCTGATGGACAATAGTAACCTCGCATTCAGCAGGAAGAATGTGACAAATCTAGTGTTTGCACGGTTGGCTACATATCATTATAGTGTTATCGTCTTCAATCGAATCTCATGAGAAGTGAGACAATCCCGATGCTTACGAATCCACCGATTGGTTATAACTTTCTTACCCCGTCCTGTTGCCTAAATAGACATGAAGATTGAAAATAGTTAAGGTCTAAAAAAAGAGTGTCGAAAGAGCAATAGCTGAACGGTTTATTCTAGTACACTATATGCGGGCTTCCAATGTGCGTGAAATTATCACCTTTATATACAACTTCTCCAGACATGGAAAGCATTGCAGCAAGCCAATAATCTTGTTCAGATCAAAACTATTCATTTGGTTATATAAGATCTTGACAGAATCCAGCACCATTGATAGGCCATCCATGGAGAAATTCTTCATTGAGCATAGAACATAATATTAGTACAAAATGTGTACTCCAAGATGACATATAACTTATGCGCATAAATTTAAAATGCAGCTTACGGTTACAAATGTAGATGATAATATAAAGTACCTGAACAACTGTGGAGCCAAACACCATATTGAAATGAGCACAGAGATCATGTATTACACCCAAGGTCTCCAGTTTAGACGCAGAAAGGACGGTTATTTGCAACGGTGAATAACTAGAATCAAGGATCAACCTATGAAGTGAAGGGGCATCTTGGATGATGAGCTGCCTTCCGTCAAAAGAAATTCCAATTCTTACAAGGTTAGGCGACTTTATTTGGAGACAACTGATTCTAACTGTGAAAACAAGCACCAAGCACTCCAGGACAGGGCAACTGGAGTGGATGATGTTGTGCAATGAGGCCTCCGATATACGAACCCGCACAAGTGAAAGTTTCTAGAGAAATGGGAGTCGAAGGTTTAGTACCAGATTGTCTGGTAGGTCGCACAGCGCAAAGGTGGCCGTGTGTAGAGAGAGGGAAAACGGCGAGATGGACATCGGTGCTGAGGGCACAGGTAGATGGCGTTCGGTATCTAGTAGGTGATTTCCAGGGGAATAGTAGAACTCAAGCAGCTGTAGTTCTGTGAATTCAGGAGATTTCAGCCAGGCGTCCACCGTGCAGGGCATGGTATGCTTGCTCAGGTAGCAGGACGGGATGCAGAGGCTTTGAACGGAGCCCTGGTGGGAGGAGATGATGGCTCTGGGATTTCAAAATCATTGAAGAGAGATAGCTGACAACAGTCGAGATTAAGGGGCACGGCGCGCCATAGAGGGCGCCACCGAATTGAGAGGACTTGGGTGCGGCAGCAATCCTTGGTGGGGAGAAGCGAGATGATCTCCCCAAGGACGGCGTCCGGGAGATCGCTGATGCAGTCCACCCGAGATTCTACAGGTTCCTGGGATCCGGTGGGGGCGGGGTCGCCGCTTCTCCCCGCGCTGCCGGGTGCGGGATCTACAACAGGCGTCGCCGCTGGCGGGAGCCTCATCTTCTTGGCGCTGGGGTCAGCCGACTCCATTTTCCTCGAGGGCGTCGCGTCGCGCTCACGGATTTGAGCAGAGTAACGAATGACGAGCCTAGTTGTAGTGCGAGTGAAGAAGAAGGGGAGCTGGGGTTTTTGTGTAGTAGTGAGGAAGAAGGGGAGCTGGGGTTTTCTGTAGGAGTGAGGTGAGGAATTTGGGGGTACACTACTGGAATTTGCTTATTTGCCGTCTGCCTATTCTTTGCCGTCAGCTTGCGAAAAACGGACGGCAAAGAACTGGCTGATGGCAAAGAACGTCTTTGCCATCAGCCAATTCTTCGCTGTCTGCTAGCGGACGGCAAAGAGAGAGGTGGGCCCCACTAACGAGCTGTTTAGAAAAAAACCTAACGGCCCCCCTCTTTGCCGTCCGCTAGCAGACGGCAAAGAAAGTGGCCAAGCTAACGCCCGTTAGCTAGGATCTTTGCCGTCTCCTGGCGGACGGCAAAGAACCGTGCCCTAACTAAAATCAACATCGACGCCCGCCTGCGCCCCACATCTGTCCCTCTCTCTCTCTCTCCGCTCGCGCCCGAGCCGCCGCCGCCCCGCACCATCCCGCCCGCATGCCGCCGCCGCCCCGCGCCACCCCCGTCGCCGCGCCGCCCCAGCAGGCCCGGTGACCCCCTTCCCCGCCCCAGCAGCCCCGGTGACCCCCTTCCCCGCCCCGCGCCATCCCCGTCGTCGCGCCACGCCGCCCGTGCCCGAGCCGCCGCCGTCCCACGCCACCCACGTCGCCGCAGCACCCCCTCCTCCACCCCAGCGGCCCTGGCGCACCTCTGCTCCACCACCGCAGCCGCCCCGCTGCTCCGGCGCTCCCTCCTCCACCCGGCGGCCCCGGCGCCCCTCTGCTCCACCATCGTGGCCTCCCCGCCACTCCGGCGCCCCCTCCTCCACCCCAGCGGCCCCGGCGCCCCTCTGCTCCACCACCGCAGCCGCCCTGCCGCTCCGGCGCTCCCTCCTCCACCCGGCGGCCCCGGCGCCCCTCTGCTCCACCACCGTGGCCTCCCCGCCACTCCGGCGCCCCCTCCTCCACCCGGCCGCCCCGGCGCCCCTCTCCTCCACCATCGCGGCCGCCCCACCCCTCCGGTGCCCCCTCCTCCACCCGGTGAGATCTCTTGTTTTTTTCTGTTTTTGTTTCTGTATTTTAAGTTTAGTTTAGGTTTATTTTAGGTTTGGTTTAGTTTAGGTTTACTTTAGTTTAGGTTTAGAGCATAGATAGCATCTTCTCTACTATAATTGTGTATAATCTCAATTCTCAATAGTGGTTCACGAAAGTGACAAGAGTTGTTAATTGTTCTGTGTTGTTGCTGATGTTTTATTTCCACAATTCTTCTCTGCCCATGATGCTATGTACAAAAAATTAGCAACCTTATGGAAAAAATTATTTATGCCCAATGGAGGGAGTAGAATTTTAATTTTGATGAATTGGATCCTTGGAGACGCGCATTTTGGAGTGCAATATTAGTTTTCAGTCTTGCAACCCATTTTTTGTTTCATATTAGTACCCGGTTCCTTTTGCTAAACTTCTAAGACTGCGATGCTCCTTGCACCCCAGCTTGCTTTGGAATATATGTATCTTATCAGTATATTAATATTTGCAGTTGCAAATGCCTTGTTCCTTTTGTTCACCGATCGTGTTGCTTATTCATATTCAAACTCCTCTGCTGATAATAAACCGGAGATATTTATGCTGGTCCCTATAATCTTTATGGGCTTTTGTTCCTTTATTTATGCAGTTCACTGTTCCTTTTTTGTTGTACAGCTAGAGTAAACATAATATGGAGAGAATTTGGTTGGAACTTCGATATAGGAGATGGCAAGCTGAAGATTTGCTTGATGGCTTGATTAATTTAAATAACAGATTGATGTCTGCTTGCTTGGCTAAGTCAGATGTGTCATGTTGTACATCAGAGCACAGATAGCATTTCTCTACTATAATTGTGTATAATCTCAATTCTCACTAGTAGTCATTGCTTTATTCTGTATTCTGTGTTAGTACATTGTACATCAGAGCATAGATAGCATTAGTTAGTACATTATGCTTTATTCTATGTTGTTTAAATAATGTAGTGCCAGATTTCTCAACTCATTGCCATATAATGAATTATTATTGTTATATTATTAATAGATGATGGAACAAAAACTATTTCCCTTCAAAGTGAAAAATCTTTCAGTGAAGTAAATATTAGTGCTCTTTTTTGGTTAAGAAGAAAGAAGAAAGATGAAAAAAAGAAGAAGATAAAGAGGAGAAAGAAGAAGTGTATTTTCCCCCTATTTTTGGTTAAGAAGAAGAAGAAACAAAAACTTTAGGTTTAGTTTTGGTTAAGAAGAAAGAAGAAAGACGAAAAAAAGAAGAAGATAAAGAGGAGAAAGAAGAAGTGTATTTTCCCCCTATTTTTAGATTACTATGCTCTTTTTTTCAACATTTTCAGTTTTCTTTCATGTCTAAAAAAATCCCTAGTTTTGAAGGGTGCCAATTGCCATTGCCAACTAACCTACCAAATTAACTAAGTGTTGTTGATGTTGTTGAGCACAAGTGCATTGCTTTTTTTTCTCAGTTTTCTTTCATGTCTAGAAACTTGGCTCTATGTTTATAGATATGCTTCTAGCTAGATACTAATTGGTCTCTTCTGCTGCTTATTAGAGATGGGGGGAGGCCGTCACCGCTGTCTCCGCTCTGCCACACCGAAGTACGAGTTGGATGCTTTCGAGTTCTTCAGTATCATACTTGGGACTTCCTCCAAGAGGCAGGTATATAGACGGAGAGATCTCCCCTTCACCCATCTCATTATGATAACTCTGTTGTTGGCTACATCACTCCTTGTCCCAAACTGCAGAGGCTGCCTGACACTTATATGAACATGCTGGGTGAAGATCCGCCAAATAATGTGAAGCTGCGACAGGCCGGCAGCGGGGTTCGCAGGCTGTGGGACGTGGACTTGGTGATCAAGGAGGGCCACATGTACCTGTGTCATGGCTGGGAGAAGTTCTACCGTCCCTATGACCTGCGGCTGGGGTACTTCCTTCTCTTCAGGCGCGACGACGACGCCAACATGCTCATCATGAAGGTGTTCAACGCGACTATGTGTCGCATGCGCTACGCTGACGACGATGATGCCGGTACGTTCTGCCTCTTCTTATTCCTCTACATTTGGCTTTGTCTTGCATCGATTGTTAACGGTCATTAATTGTTGCATTTGGACAGGCAATGGGAGCAGCAGCAGCGACACTGGCTACAGCCAAAGCAGCAGCGATTCTGGCTGTAGCAAAAGCAGTAGCGATTCGGGCTGCAGCAAAGACAGCAAGGAGGATGATCCGGACTGGAGTGGGGAAGAAGAGGAGCAGAGTGGGGAAGAAGAGGAGCAGAGTGGGCATCAGGCTAAGGATGACCTCCTAGCGATGGTGGTGGCCGACCAAGGGCAGGAGATGGTGGTGGCGCACCATGGGCAAGAGATGGTGGTGGCTGAGGATGACCTAGCGATGGTGGTGGCGCCAGCGATCCCACAGCTGGGCGACATGACCACGCCAATTGTGGTAGAAGACTACATCCCACTGCCTCCACCGCCTCCACCGCCTCGCCGCTCTTGGCGCATCAGGCTGAGGAAGGAGAAGCAGAAGAACAATGAGAACTGAACTATGTCAGGTATGTCAGATCTCCAAAATGATCTATATATAGTTTGCTCTAATATGCTTAGTTACCTATGTTAGCCCTAATATGCTTAGTTACATATGTTAGCTCGAATATGCTAAGTTATCTCTACTATGCTTAGTTTCCTATAGGTTAGCTCCAAAATTACTTATGTTAGCACAAAATGACCAAGTTTACATAATAAGCTTATAGTCTTCTTCTTCTTCTTCTTCCAAAATGACATAAGTTAGCTATAAGTTAGCTCTAATATGCTTAGTTCACTCAAAGATGGCATAATTAGCTAGGTTGGCTCCATTTTACCTAAGTTGGCTCTAATATGCTAAGTTATCTCTAATATGCTTAGTTTCCTATAGGTTAACTCCAAAATTACTTATGTTAGCACAAAATGACCAAGTTTATATAATAAGCTTAATTATAGTCTTCTTCTTCTTCTTCTTCTTCTTATTATTATTATTATTATTATTATTCTAGTCTTCTTCTAGTATTCTTCTAGTCTTCTTCTTCTTCTTCATTTTCTTCTAGGTTAGCTCCATTTTACTTAAGTATGCTTATTTCTTATAGTCTTCTTCTTCTTCTTCTTCATTTTCTTCTTCTTTTTCTAACATCTTGTTTATCATTTTGCAGATTTGATTTAATTCACGGAAGCTTGCATGGATGGAGTGCTTCTTTTCCATTTGTGCTTTTATTTTGTATCAATGAACTTGCATGGTTGGAACTTGTTATATGGATGGATGGACAACGGTGTAGGATGAATAATGTGAAACTTTTGTAATATGTAAGGATGGAACTATATATGTGTTGGTTATGTATGTATATATGATGAAACTTGTGTGCTGGATATGCTTGTTGTGTATATATGTGAATTGCTGTGTATATCTCTGTATATCTATGAATTGCTGTCAAATTGAATGAATTAAATTAAAAACAGGGCTGTACAGGCTCTTTGCCGTCTGCCACCGACGGCAAAGGGCTCTTTGCCGTCCGCCGCGGATGGCAAATAAGCCACGTGGCAACCACCTGTGCTTCCTGGCAGCTGACCCATTTGGTCAGTTTGCCTACAGTGGCAGACGGCAAAGGCTTGAAGCTCTTTGCCGTCAGCCGCGGACGGCAAAGGCTGCCATTAGACGCCTAACGGACTAACAGCGAATTTATTGCCGTCGGCTTTCTTTGCCGTCCGCCGCTGATGGCAAAGGCCCCTTTGCCGTCCGCTTCAGAAAGCAGACGGCAAAGAAGCTCGTTACCGTAGCCTACTTTGCCGGAGCCATTTGCCGTCCGCGGCAGACGGCAAAGCTCTTTGCCGTCCGCCACCCTTGCCTTTGCCGTCTGCCGTGGCAGACGGCAATGTAGCAGATTCCTGTAGTGGTAGGAGTGGAGCAAGCTGACGTGAGGTGGGTGGGAGTGAGGACGAAGAAGAACACCCAGGTTTTTTTGGGGGGCGTTGTGCTGGGTGTGGGTAGCGCCTCTCATTCAGTAAATATATGGACTTTTGAATTGATTTTACTATTTAATAGGGTGCATGGGCTGTTTTGTCTTGCGCCCAGAGAAACAATTACTACTAGTATAGTGGAGACACTCTACAGCTACCCAGAAAAACAATTACTACTAGTATAGTGCATACAATACCGCTTCTGGCTGCTCCTAGGTCATCGAAACGTCTCCCTCTACTGAATGTCGTTATACTTTTGTTCATGGACATGCGGGCCATGCAGCGCGCGGGACCAAATGCCATCCCCCAATTTAGAAGGCAGTATGCAGGCGGAGAGTCACCCCGGTCGTAGCGCGGCTGTAACGAGCCGTCGTATCACAAAACCCCACCTCCCCACAGTCTAAGTTTGACGGATGAAGCAACCATCATTTCACTCTTCGCCGAATCCCCTTCTCCCTCACCGTCATCAAGAAAGGCAACACTCGCATCTGCCACTGTTCTTCTCTCCCAACGAAGGGAAGGTAAGCGGATCCGTGATGTTGGTATATTTTCGTTTAGAGAAAAAAAGAACTTTTGCAAAGCAGTAACCGATCCTCACTCTCTTTTTTGTTTCATTGTCATTGCGATTGTGTTTTCCTTTCAGTTGTCTCCTAGTATTCGTCAGTTTCATGATGGACCAAGGAGAACCAAGCAAAGATCTGCCGATATTGGAGCAGAAGCGGGAGGCTGATCCCCACGAGACAGAGAGCTCCAAGAAGATGGAGGCAGCCACCGAGCCGACCCCAGATATGCTCACGACCACTACTGAGATGGTCAACGCCCTGTTTGAGGTTACAGCCCCCGTGGCACTGCAGGAGCAATTTTCCCCCTTCGAGCATGTGTCCCCCAAGGTGATTTTCTTCTTTGCCGATCTCGATTGTGGTTTTTCATCTAAGTATGTGGTGATGAATAATGCAAAATTTTATTAGCTTTGATGCCATGCTATACATAGTGGTTTAAATAACTTGTGTTTCTTATACAGGAAAGTACTTCAGAATTTGTTTCTGTTTCAATTAGAGCCCTGATGCAGACAAGGATTGTGTGGTTGTACATGTCACTCGCTATGAGGCGGATGACCTGAATATATGCACTGGGAAAACAGAGTTTTTAGGTTGTTGGATCCTGGAAGCCATTTGCGCTTATACCAATGAAGAGTTGTATTCTAGCCTCACAGTTGTCAGGCGTGTTGTCCAGGGCGTACTGAACCACAAGAAGTTCAAAGCTACTCCTTCGTTTGTGAGGCATACTGTTCTTGTCAAGCTTACGCAGGAAGATGACGTGGCATGCCTCCACAAACAAGTTTATGAGTGGCAAGGCCACAAGGTTGTCTTCATGAAGGTTCACAGGAATGAGCTGCTGCCGGACGTCCTCGATGATGTTCATGGCAAGGTCCATCTTGTGTCCAGCCCAAATTAGATCGAGGCATGAAATAGTTGCCCCAGCTAGTGTTTAATAGTAGTTTGGATTGTGTCTAATTGTCCGAACCTTGCCTGTTATCGAGCCCTCTGGGGTTAGTACTCTGTTTGAATCCGTCTATGGGAACTGCTGCTACTTTTGTGTGCCCGTGAATCATGTGAGAACCATCGTAATTGTTACCGAAATATATGCATCCTCACTAGTTTTTTCATGAATATGGCATGGTAAGACATAAGTTGTCACGGTTTATCATACGAGCAGTGTGTGTTTTGATGAAATAGAGTACTCGTTCGAGAACTGTGCGCCGACGTAGACATAAGTACTTGTAAACACTGTTGGTGCTACCCCACTTGTAAGACGTTGTGCAAAACACGGCACATTGGCTCAGCTCGCTTCAACACTAGGCTATGGACCAGCTAACAATCAACAATCTGTTGTCTAACATATAAGCAACTATGTATCTTGTTACAGTGGTTCATGCAGTTAACTGAGGCCACAATGTAAATTCCAAATGTTCACACGCGAGTCTAGCGTTCATGTGGAACACTCACATTAAACTCGACTTCATAAAAAACTTGAAAATCATAAGTTAAGAAATTTTATACATCTCAATGATTCATAGAACATAACAAACATATAGTAGTTCACAGCAAAAGACAAAGTTGTGAGAAGGTTTACAAATCAGGAAAAAAAAGCAAGGCTTCTCTGAGCAAAGGGCCTCTCGGCAGGCTTAAATTTCCTGGAGTTCACTCTGGTTTTTTCTTGTTGCCACCATCCAGGGTTAGGTTCTCTCATTCCAGAATAACCAATTATAATTGTGTTCTCAACTGGAATGCTGAACTGAACCATGTAGTGTACTGACGAGCTGAAAGTCTTGTGCATTCCACTAAATTTAAGCACCGCTATTTGCAGAAATAAGCAGACCACA
This sequence comes from Triticum aestivum, assembly GCF_018294505.1. NCBI lineage: Eukaryota > Viridiplantae > Streptophyta > Magnoliopsida > Poales > Poaceae > Triticum > Triticum aestivum. The sequence goes on along the minus strand of NC_057799.1, from coordinate 213,192,349 downwards.
ATGCCTCTTGTCCGCGCACCTGTCCAAAAAACGGCCATGCAGCCGTGCCAGCTAGTCCTCGGTCCATGGATGAACTGGTAGAAAGTGCATTCCGGACTAGCATGCAGTTGTTTTCGCTCATCCCTACACTGCAATCAGGTAGTAAACGTACGAATCAACTTCTTTTATATTGCGTTGGTCATTCTACCTAGTAACTACCAATGTAGGAATACCTGGAAGAGGGGTGGTTAGACGATAGCAACGAGAGATAGCCATCTCATTTTGCGCAGTTCTAATAAAACTGAGGTGTGTGCTTTTGATTGCGCGGATAGAAACGATACGGAGACAGACATCCCGAAACGATATGGAGACGGACATCCCTGTTTGCGCAAATACGAAATATGGTTATTTAAACAGTGACAGATATTTGCAGTGGCGTATGATTAACAACATCATCTATTGTGTTATAATTGGCACTAGATTGAAAGTATGAAAGTGTCCTTAAGTAAGTAGCATCACATCACATCAACACTGCCACTAGATTAACATGCTGAACAATAGCATTAGTATTATTGTCATGAGAGTAGCACATGGTCAGTAAATGTGAAATCAAATTTGTGCAGTTCCACTGGGATGAAGCAATGTTAGCGGTGTGAGATTTAAGTGTAACTGCAAAAACACAATTCATGGGAAATAAAGCAAGATGGAAGCACTTCATAAAATGGTGGTGGCATTGCTTCAATTTATCGACAGCACTAGACCATTACTTATAGTGACATTAGGTGGCATTGCTTAATGCTTCATGTGATTTTACATTAATGGTAGCGATATGGGCGTAGGGACAGCAGGGGCATAAAGTGGTGAGGAAGATGTGGTTGCCGGGAGCGGCAAACACTCAGGCAGCATGTCTGCATTTGTCCCATTTTTATCTCCTCAGCGACATTTTCCTATGTGAGCACAGGAAATCAAGACCTGCTCATTCTCATTTGCGTTGTCCCCCAACACCCGTCACTTTCTTTCCTTTTTCAACCAAGAGATAGGTCCACTTCCCCCCGCCCTTCGGCATCCACCATGCTTTCTTTGTCTTTTCAACCAAGAGACCGGTTGGGTAGTCAGTATCTACTACTTTCCCTCGTTTCCTCTTAGAACCAAGTCCTAGGTTCATGCTACACCTTTCCCACTTTCTTCCCTGTTTGAACCAACTCTTAGAGTCGACTGCCTGAACTAGCTTTGGAACAGCGGACGGAAGTAGAAAAAGATCCACACAAAGCCAAGTTGGGAGCTGGGGTAGTAGAGCAAGGCAGGTTTCGAAGGAATATATACCTGAGGGTTGTCGGCATGTGGCAAAGACGGCGTCGGGAGGCCGCATCTTGGCCACAATGCCGCAGGGAGGAAGAAGGGGTCGGAGACCCTCCCGAGCCGGCGCTCTCTTGGAGAGAACGGCATGGCCGCCGATCGGGACACGCGGGCAGCCGTTGGTCTCGTCCCTCGCTGCCGACGACGGCATGAACGATGCACCTACACCCCTACCCCGGTCGAGGTTGTCCGGCCGGATTTGCGACCAGCCGTGAGCTGAGAGAGAGAGTGGCCACCTATGTCATGCTTAGATTTGATGAGCATGAGAGAGTGAACAAGAGGAACCCTAGTAAAGCAAGCGCTAAGGCTCCTGCTTATATATATAGTTGAGTGATTTTGTTGTACTAGCTTCAAAAAAAATGCGCTCCTACGTGTACCAGCGAGTGGGTGTGAGAGAACTAGTGCATGCGTGCACCGCTTCTCTTCGTGAGAGTACAATATACTATGACCAAAGAATGTTTGCCACCAGAGTAATAGTATAAGTGTGTGACGTGTGAGCTAAAATAAAATGTGCGCGATGTCTTTTTTTCAGAAGTTCTAAGGGTAGGGTGTGAAGATAGATGGTGGGTGCGAGAGGACTCGGGAGAGTCATGACTCATGAGGGTACGTGTGCGTGAGAGAGAGGGGGCACGTATCAATGCAATGGATGTGTCCGTAAATCATTATCCGACAAACGTTCACCACAAGCCTTTTCCTGACGAACGTCGTAAGAACCGTTAGATCGGCATCCGACAGTGTCAGTTTTGCCATGTCATTTAACAGAACAGCCACTCCTCCTAAACACAAATCTTCCACGTGAGTGTTAGCAACTGCCGTATGCTCCCTCCATTCCAAAATGCAGTGCATATAGCTTTATTGAAAATTCGAACCTCGCAAATTTTTACCGAGTTTTCGTGTACCAAATTGCGCATGTGGAATACCCTGTATATATCATTTCATTCATCTTCGAGAGGTAACTATAAAGATGGGGGAGGAGTCTACAAAGAAAGACCATCGTATCACCTGCAGCAATTTGAACCATCCTTTGGTTTGGAGGAATATCATAGGAATTCTATATGATATGATTTTTATAGGAGTTTTTCCTTTAGAGCCAATTGGTTCATTGGAATAGATTCATATACTCTACATTTCAAAGGAAATAAACATGATATCATTTCTATAGCTTTAGAGCCACTTGGTTCATATGAATGGATTCCTATACTCCCATAATTTCAAAGGAAAATAAACATTAGCATATATTCAATAGAAAAGTTCCTATGATATGAACCAAATTACATCTCTTTTCTAATCCCTCCTCATAGGAATTGAGATACATGTCATCTCTAGATTCAATATAAAAGTTCCTATGATGTGAACCAAATGACATCTCTTTTCCAATCCCTACTCATAGGAGTTGAGATACTCCATGTCATCTCTTTCCCTACAACTTACATGTATACATCTTCTATTCCTAAATAGCTAGTACAACCCACTAGTAGCTTTTTTCCAAGACATGCAACTATGGCACAAGAACTATATAGTGTGCGAATAACTTTGAAAGGTGGTCGCTGGATGAGGCTAATCCGACAGTGCAGAGATGGCAAATCCGAGCACTACTGGCCATTGGATATCATCAACATTCCACCAGATCTGCCACATGTACAATTTAGAAGACTCCATGGTTGAACTTAAGCATAATGCACAAACCTCAAAACACAAGCACTTCTACTTTGTTCTAGAATCTTCCGTATCATAATTGAATATATTTTCTAAATGAATTGCCATTATTTGTTTTTTACTTTATGCTTTACAATGCACAACCCCATGAATATTAACATTTTTATAAAACTAATTGATTTTGAATGAGATGAACTATAAGAACTAAACGAACATCTACATCATGCATATATGACTCAAAGCTTTACATGCTATAGTGTGTATTTATTCATAATTTGGTTTTGAAATCTCATGCGTTCAATGCATGTGTACCTTACTAGTTTTGAGTAGAGTAGCAAATTTTACGCGGCCCCAGGTATATCAAAATGCAGGGCCCATGCATCATTGCCTTTCGGTCGAACCTACGTCCACAATTTTTTGTACGTACTATATCTCCACTGGTCCCCGAACCCAAAATGCTGCCTCGTTCCCCTAAAACCAAGCGGCCCACACATATTTAAGGCATCGACTCGAACTCAATCCCTCTCCTGTTTACTACGACATGGCCCCGCACGCCGTAGTAGAACTCCTACAAACCTTGCCGCCGCATGCATCATCGGTTTTCTTCAAGAGGACGAGGGAGAAGCTGATTTGTAGTGGAGGCGCTTTCAAAAAAAAGATTTGTAGTGGAGACCCCTACCCTAGGGTGCCCTAGGTAGCTGCCGCACGCATCATTGGTTTTCTCTTTTCTTTATGCTCTTGCACCCTAGAGTGAAATGATGGTTGCTTCGTCCATCCAGCTTAATGCGGGAAAGGTGGGGCTTTGTGATTTGACCCCTCATCTCTCATTTTCTACTACTGCGGCGCTACGACCGGGGTGCCTCCAATTCCGACCGCTGCTCCGAACTGTAATTTGGTGCATCGCACGTGGAACAAGACAGTGGATGAGCCACATGTCGGATAAAGGGGTCCTGTTAAGTGTGTCGCCATTTCATGTGCGGACTGACCCTGCTTGAGTTGCTACGCCAACACGACAGGTGCAGCCTACCACTTTGTTTTTCTCCTTGGTGAATCCCAACTATATTGATCTAAAAAGATACGTACTGACACTACAAAAAAATACACTTCCGTGATGATACGTGTTTCTCACAGTAGGTCGCGTTTTTTGTCATGCATGTACATCCATGAAAAATTTATGACAGAATCAAGATAGTCATACCTGTGTTGTCGTAGAAGTGTTCCATGACATTACCAAAATTATCATCACGAAAGTGTCCACTTGCATGACAATAAATTGCGCATCACAGAAGTGCTTTCATCAAGGGTGACCGACACGTGGCATCCACCGTAATGGAACACCGTTAAGCTATCGGGTCGGGTTTTGGATCCGATAACCCGTTAACAGCCCCGACCAATGGGGATTTTCCACGTGTAAAATCATCATTGGCTAGAGGAAACACGTGTCGGCTCATCGTTGGGACGGATGTCATCCACTCACTGGACAGAAGGCGCCTATGATACGTCGACACGTGGCACGGCCCAACAGTGGCCCATTCCTGTGAAAAGGCCGGCCCGTTTGACTTGGTCAAAAGCTGGCGGGCCGGCCCATGGAAAGCCTGTTAACGGCCTGTTCGCATATAGCCCATTTACAGCCCGCTAACCCAAAGCCTGTTACGCCCTATCCGAATTAGGCCCAGTAGCGTCATCTGGGCCATCCAATATGATTCCAGCCCGTTTTCACTTCTGGCCCATGTATAGCCCATGACGTCTTTTGGCCCATATGAGGCCCTTTGTAACTCTTGGCCCATTAGCAGCCCGTGCTGAAACTGGCCCGTAATGAACAATGTATTACTTTACACCCATTAACGGCCCGTGGTGAAACTGGCCCGTAATGAACAGTGTATCACTTTATACCCATTAACGGCCCGTTATTCCGTTGGGCCGTTTCTAGCCCAAGTTAACTTTCGGCCTTCTGAGGGCCCATTTATTCCTGGGCTCATTTGCAGCATTCGTTTACTTATGGCCTGTTACTGTCATTTTCTGCTTGTGGGCCAAATTCAGCCCGTCGTTACAGTCGGCCCGTTTGTGGACCGTTAGTCTGTTGGGCCATTTTCATAGCATCACCAAATACGACCTATTAACGATGGCCCGTTATGGTCGGCCCATGAACGGACGATTGCAACTCTAGCCCGTTTACAGCCATAATGCGGTCTGTTTGGCCCATGTTTGGCCAATCGATCATACGGCCCGTATAAGGCCCATTGATGATACGGCCCGCAGAAGGCCCATTGTTTCTACGGCCCGTAGAAGGCCCATTGTTTCTACGGCCCGTAGGAGGCCCAGTGTCAATACAGTAAATATTAGCCCATGGTTATTGTGGCCTAGTTTTAAAAAATAGGTTATTGCAGCCACTAGCTAACCGCGGAAAAAGAACTGCAATGACTACAAGCAAACAAATAAACAAGACAACAAGGAAATAAATAAGCAAGTAACTAACGTTAGGCTATCACGGCTATTACACATATTACATCCACTGGGCATCAAAGTTCGCCACCAGTGCAAATATAGGGAACCAAGCAGCATATCATATACACTGGTTGTCAAAGTTGGCGACCAGCGCAAATAAATATCGCAGCAAAACAAATCCAGAACTGAAACCACTTCAGAAGATCTCAAGAAACAATATCCTAGGTACCCATAATGCTGGCAAGATGCTTAGCAAGCTTATTAACTTTCTCTTGTTTGGCGCTTAAATCCTCCAGCGCTTGCTGTTGCACCAGAAAATATGCATCTGAATTCTGCAGGGACTTCCTTAGTCCTTCAGCTTCCTGTCGCAGCACATCTGATCGATGTCTTTCAACTTGAAGTTGAGACTCAAGAAGACGAACTGATTCAGGCAGCGAGTTCGAAGAGCTTGTGCCAGCAGTAGTGGCCAGTAATTCGAATAGTACATCAAGATAGGACTTTTGGGTTCCCTCGCTGTCGTCAAGATAGTTTTTATCAGCTTTCTTGGAGACCAACAGGGATGTCTCACTATCTTGAACCTTATATGCATTACTTCCTTTACCATTGGATAACGCGGTACTGTTCTCCAATATTTTGTCCGCATTCTAAAAGAGAAACAAGTAGACACATCACATGTTTACCATGTTGTATATGAAACTCATTTTGGTAAATGAGTTCAGTAGTAAAGTGGATAGGATAACAACATGAAACAAACATATATCTATGTACCATGGTCACTTTATGGTCTATATCATTCTAGTTTTTGTTGCCAAATCAAGATAGAGACATAGTTCAAATAATATTTGTTCAAGACAAAGCAGAATAGACAGAATATAAGTGTGGGTAACTATAGAGCAATAACAACACTTGTAATGTGCATGACATGAGAACATAACTATTTATTCAATTGAAACTGAAATCAACATAGAGAAGGTTACAACAGCAAACCAGTTAAAGAAACAGGTTTAAAACATACCTGTTGCGCCATTGGAGTTTCAATTCCATCCTTCAAATTTGAAAATAGTTTGTATGAGAAAATACAGTAATGCAAGAGCAAAGGAGTATGAACCATAGCTACTGAACCTGACCTGAGAACAAATCTTCTTCTCCTTTAAGCGTTGAGTTGGGATTCGGAGTGGTGGTCCTCGTGCTTTGGGCTCTGCAGTTCCCTTACTAACTGCTCGTGTTTGGGTGCTCTGTGGTGGAGACGGTGTTGTGTCAACTGGAACTGGGTTACTATCTGCCGGGGTTGGGGTTAGAAGGGGTGTAGCTGGTTCTCTGTCCAACTGGGTAGGGGTACAATCTGCGAGAGTCTGGGTTATGTGTGGTGGATCTGGTCCTTGGGCAAGTACAACAGTGGTTCTATCTGCATCAACTGGTAGCACTATCTTTTCTGAACACCGTGTTGTTACTCCCTTAGATACTGCCATCACGCTCTCCAATTCAAATGGTTGATAAACAAGAAAAGTAATTGAAAGTATAGACATTGTATGATAGACAGGTGCAATGGATAGTGGGGAATAAAAGAGGGCATGAAATAATTCATATTTATGTTGTCTAACCAAACAGGATAGCATGACACAATTTCACATATATGATGGCTAACTAAACAGGATAGCATGACACAATTTCACATTATGATGGCTAACTAAAAAATATGGAAAGACATAGTTCAAAATATGAGACTATGTAAACAGGATGACATGACATAATTATATAATGTGTTTATTAAATAGGTTGGCATGCCATAATTCACATACATTCACGGATAGAATGCCATAATTCAAAATATGATGACTGTAAACACTAAACAGGATGAGATGATATAACTATATGATGTCTTTATTAAATGGGTTGCCATGCCATAATTCAGATAGATGATGTGTATGTACTATGTAAACATGATGGCATGATATAATTCAAATATATGATTTATATAGTAAGCAAGTAAGCAGATGGCAATCCATATATGATGTAAAAACTAAGCAATGCAGGACAACATGCATGACATGGGTAATATAACCCTGCCAAGTTTGAGCATAGACCTCAGGGGGGAAATAGGACTAGTCATCAATCTCTGAATCCTCCTCTGAGGAGCTCTCTGTAACCAGCAAGATGTCTGCTTCAGCAGGTAGCGTTGTCTACTCTGAATACCTTGTTTTCACTCCAGATACTTCCAAAACCGCTTCAAATGGCTGATGCACAGGAAGAGTAGTTGAATATACAAACGTTGTCGACAAATGGAACACGTAATACAAAAAAATGATAGCATGATATAATTCACATACATGATGATTGGCTAAACAGCATGGCATTGCATAATTCACATATATAATGCCTTTGCAACAAGATAGCATTGTATAATTCACATATATAATGTCTTGCAACAAGATGGCAATGCATAATTCACATATATGGTAATTAGACACTGAACAGGTGGCATTCACACAAAGCATGTCTAAACTAATCAAATGACATAGCAATGGGAGACACCATACGCACGATATGAGCAAGATAACCCTGCCAAGTTAGAGCATACACCTCGGGGGGGGGGAATAGGACTGGTCATCTGTCTCTGAATCCTCCTGTGAGGAGCTATCCGTAACTAGCGAGATATGCGCTTCGCCAGATAGCATAGTCGGCTCTGAAGACCTTGTTTTCACTCCAGAATTTGCCATCACCGTGTCAAATGGCTGATGCACACGAAGAGCAGTTGAATGTACTAACATTGTTGACAAATGTAATATGTAACAAAAAAAAGGATGGCCTGATATATTTACATATAAGATGACTGGCTAAGCAGGATGGCATTGCAAAATTCACATATATGATGCCTGGCTAAACAAGATGGCGTTGCATAATTCACATAAACGATGAATAAACTAAACAGATGGCATTCGCACAAAGGATGTCTAAACTAAGCATATGCCATATTTGATGTATACAATAAGCAATGAAAGACACCATATGCATGATATAACCAACATCAGCATGCCAAGTTAGAGCGAAGACCTCAGGGGGTACATAGGAGTTGTCTTCTCCTTTTGAATCCCCCTCAGAACAGATATCTTCCTCCCGATTACAATCCGAAATGCGTGGAGGGGGGGCTGCCTTTGCGCCTACCATGGAGTGACGTCTGCATGAAATTTTATTGCCATGCAAGGCTCATCTCTTTTGCTCTACATGTTCAGTTCCATTGTTTACAATAACTGTCATGCATAGGAATAAAACATAGTGAGATTATGTAAGGAGTGCATGGAGAAATCCGTAGTGATGGTAGCGACCTGTGGATAGACCCAAAACCAATAATAGCAGGCAGATAATGGCTTCAGTTAAAAAATACAGATAATGGCTTCTTTACTGTTTGTTTCCCACCCAACATGAAACTCATAGTAGACACCAGAGATTAACCAGATAGTAGATAGATACTATTGATAGCGGCACCGATATGTACCCCACAACCATTTAAAAACTCAAGTTTGACCATTAGTTTGGAGCTGACTCAGAGTCTAATCGGTGAACAGGACGATAAAGTAGCATGTATTATTAAGCGATGCATAACGTAAGCAGACACGAATGAGTGCGACCTCTCTTGCGGACCCGTGTAGTCCTCGAGGTCATCTGCTCGGTTGATGATGGTAATGCATTTTCATGGCTGCCAGCGGCGGGGAAGAAGATCTGAGGCGGCGAAAGAGAGTCTGGAGGTCGGATCCCTGCTGTGCTGGACCCTTCTGTCGTTGGAGCAGCTGAGTTGGGGTGGACGATGGTGCATCAGGAGCGGGACAAACCACGCAAGGTTTTCTTTGACAACTATCTGTAAGAGAAGTAATTCTGTAAGGGCTCGTTTGAATTGGAGGATTCCAACAATGCAGGGATAGGAAATAGATAGGATTAGGATAGGAATGCACGTGCAAAACAGAGAATTTAAAAACACAGGATTTCTGCCAATCTGGGTGTTTGATTCACAACAATTGGAAGATCACAGGATGCAAAGAAACATGGTGAGATTAAGTCAAACCACAAGAAAATGTACGGTTATAATGCTATTATGCTACTATCTCTTAGTCTTGTGCTTCATGAATAGGAATTTGAAAAGGAGGACAAGTGAAAATTAAAATTCCTATGTTTTTTCAATCAGGAGACACTAAAGGAACAAATCCGTGTGCTCAGTGCACAATATATATAACATGTAGAGTAAAAAAGAGATGCAACAAGTGTACAACCTCTTTGGCGAAGCCATGTCGATCTCAGCGTGATTGGGTTGGCCGGTGAGGATGCTCCGGCTGACTTTGCTGTCAGAGGTGGGGAAGAAGATCTTAGGCGTCTGGAGATGGAGCCCGAGGTACTGCTCCGCTGTGATGGAGGGTTTCGTCATTGGAGCAGCTCCGACGAGTTGTACGACGCCGAGGCTGAAGCAGGACAAGAGAGACAACGAACAACATTAACCTGAGTGGAATTCTAATAGCATCTCCAATACATGACGTAAAATACATAACCACAAAGTGCTAGATGTAAAATACATCCGCCGCTCATCTCTGAACTTAACTGTCGAAACTGAACTTAACTGTCGAAGCTGAACTTAACTGTTGAAACTGAGCATAACTGTCGAAACTGAATTTTGCTGTCGAAACTGAATTTTGCTGTCGAAACTGAACGCACTAGCAAGGTGAGGCTACATGTCGGTCGGCTGACTTTTTCATCTCTGGTCAGTCGATTTTGCAGCCGTTGGATACGAAATCAAGGGCCTGCGGTTCATCTTCAACCTCCACCCCCCTGAGCCGCCAGCCACCACCGGCCAAACAGCAGCCCCCCACCGCCCGCGGCCGGCGGTGCGCCGCCCCGCCCACCCCGAAAACACTCCCCACTGCCGGTCCGCCACCGCCCCGGCCATCCCTCTAGGCCCCCCGTGCCGAGCTTTTTCTCCGGCGATCCCCACGCCACCGCCCCGCCAATGCCCCGCCACCGCCGGTGACCACCGCCCCCATCCTGAACCCTAAGATAGATCGTGGGGTACCTCTTCGGCGAGCCCCCCTCCCCGCTGCAGCTGGTTCTTCCTTCACCCCGGCAAGCCCCCGCACCCCCTGAAAATCGATTGACCCAAAAGTCGATTCAGTCGACTGAAGTGTAGCTAACTCGGAGCAGCATCGCAAGCAAGAGCAAGAGCGAGAGCAGCAGCGTGAGCAAGAGCAATAGCAAGAGCAGACCAGGCAGGGGACCGAGAGCAAGAGCAGAGCAGCAGCGCGAGCGAGAGCTAAAGCAGCAGCATGTCCTACTGATGTGGACGTCGCCGCCGAGGGAGCGACGCCGTGGAGGAAGTGGCCGGCGACGCCGCCGTGGATGGAGCCGCGCCGTGTCGGCTCGGGACCGAGCGCCGGCAGCACCGTGAGATCGAATCAAGAAGAAAATGCGGCGATTAGTGTACAACCTCTTTGGTGGCGCCGATTAGGCCACAGCTTCATCCGAGGAAACGGTGATGATGATGCCCTTCCGGTGGTGCAGGTGAAGACGGCGGTGTGGGAATGTAGGTGGCGCGAAAGACGAGGGGAACGTCAGGGCAGCTACTTCGAGGTGGAGGACGGGGTGGCTGAACCTGCGGGACGATGAGATCGACGACGGATCCTCATCCGGTACGGTGGATGAGGGACGTCGAGGTGTTGCTGTGGACGACGTCGTCGGGGAAGAGGCTCCTGCTGAGTGGCGGACAGAGCAGGGTGTGGGGTTTCGTCGCGGGTTTTCGTGGCCACGGTGTACGAATGGGTGGGCGGATGGGATGGCAGTGGGGAACCATGGCTTAGAGACGTGCTTGTCCGAAATGTGGGGTAAGTTACGAAAGTACCCCCACCGATTTGAGGCGGTTCTTTTGGTTCAGGGGTACCACGGGCATTTCGCGTGTCGGGATTTCACAGGAGGTGGGAGTTTTCACGCGAGTTGTAATTTCGGAATAGCAAGGCACGGGTTGAGATGGAGGGAGTTGTCAGAGCACAACGAGACAAAGATATATCTTAAATATTTCGGGCTAACAAGGTGCGGGTTGAAGTTTTCGGACAAGCCTAACATGTACTGTACCAAATCAATGCGCACTACAAATGTCATTCAAAACTTTGAATTCATGTTATGTTCAGTTAAAATATTTCGCTACGTGTATAATGCATGCAACCTACTACTCAAATGAACGTTTTAGTGCATTCCAAACGTATATACTACCGCTTCAATATGAACTGAATTTGAATTCGTTTCTCTATTTGAATAAGATCTACAGTAATGATTGTTGTGAAGTCAAAGCATTTGAATTCGTTGCTCTGTTTTAATAGGATCCACAATCATCATTATTGTCAAGTTAAACCATCGTTTGTGTATTATCTTCACAGCACACCACATGATTAGTCTCGAGTTACATATGAACTATGTGTACTATATGAACTCGAACTAGATTTTTTGAATCCACATTATTTTGATTTCAAATCACAATACATTTCTAGCTCTAGCTAGATCTTTATAATCTAAACCATGTCTCATATGTATAATGTGTTTATCACATTATGTATGGTGCCCCGCCCCCTACGCCTACAAGTATTTAGATGTGAGTTGCAAACACCACACATTACCACAAATTCAAATAAAATGTGAGAATGTTCGATATATAGTATTGTTTAGATTGTTCGATATTTAGTTGTAAGCTGCAAATGCCACACATTATCACAAATTCAAATAAAATGTGAGATTGTTTGATGTATAGTATGGTTTAGATTGTTCGGCATTTAGCTGTGAGTTGCAAACGCCATGCATTATCACATTATGGTATAACATGTGCACAACACGTGTATTACCGCTATATTCATGCATGGAATGTTTAAAACACTATGATCTCCTATTCAAATATATGAGTCCGCTTTCATATCAAATTATGATCTTTGTTAGTCTATTACACCCACACAATCCTCTAGCCTTTGTAGCTACCACTAACTTTCTCTCGTGCATGCACACGCCCTCCTCGCCCTCCCCCTCCCTCGGCACTCTATCCACCAGGCACATTCATTTTTTCTTTAGGTCGTTCTCCCAGAGTCTCCACAACTCCTTTCCGACACACACCGATCGATAAACCTCTCCAGCGATGCATGCCTACAACATACACACACACCTTAAATCTCCTCCTTTATGTGTCCTTGCCTCGTGTCTCTCATACGGTCAGACACACGTGTAAACTCTCGCCCCTATTTTCATCGATCTCACAACCGCACACTCCTCCCCCTATCTAGGTAGTAGTTGGGCCTCTCGCACCACCTCCTAGCTCCATTCTCTCTGTCTATCCATCTCGCTGGGCCTTATTTGCCTCTAACAAATGGACGTACACCGACCGATCTCTCGCTATACATATAGCTAGCTAGGTCCTTACAACTCGTTTTTACCCACACATCAATCGATCTACCTCATTAGTTGTGTCTCTCCCTTCCTCCGACAAACAACAATTGATCTACCGATCTAGTTAGGTTTGCTTACCAAACACATGGTTCCCCTTCATCATCCATGGATGCATCCCGACAGATCTATCACGCACAGGCACACACAAAAACACATCCCCACTCTTATTGATAACATTGCAATTCCACCATCAGTTTGTCTAGTAGGCCTCTCCCACCATCTTCGAGAAGGAACTCCATCACCCATCCAACACTCTACCCCTCTCCCTCCCTCTCCCTCCCTCTCTCTCTCTCTCCTTTCTCTCTCTGTCCCGTCATATTTCCCGTCCTTCAGTTATGTATTGATGTCGACCGATCTCCCTCAAGACATAGCTGGGTCTCTCCTTCTCAACACATATACGAGTCGTTCTACCTCTATAGTTAGGCCTCTGCTCCCCCACCCCTCTCCCCCCCACACACACCGATACATCGAGCGATCTAGTCATGTCTCCCTGCCACACACAAACTTGACATGTGCCCTCTAACGTTCCGGTAGGCCAGTCGCCCTATATCTTTGACTTGCACACACACACAATTTCGATGGCTCTCTTCATTGATCTCGCACCCACCCACTTGATCCTCTCTTTGACTCTATCGATAGCTATGACCGCTCCCTCTCTTCTAGTGGATTGCCCAACCCTCTATGTATGATATGGATAGGCCTCCATTTCACACACATTGCATGCAAAATTTAGTTTGAGATGTCATCGACACATATTCCCACAAATAATTCACGTAATCAACCCCCCACCCCACCCCCACCCCAAAACAAAAAACACTCACGAACGCGGTTTGTATCTCTCACACAGACCCACGTAGGTGGGGGACGTGCACAAAGAGAAGAGGTGCATGCACGACGCACGTACTCCCGTATCTTTCCCAACCACACCCGCGCGGGTACACGGTGGAGCTCATTTCTGTACGAAAAAGGCAGCCCACGTGGTAATTTGGCACGTGTATTGGTTGTCCACTTGGTGGAGGGAGGATCGTCTACCACGGGTGAACAAACAAATTGCGACTTGACGTGTTATGTTAAAAAAGAGGCAAACCATGTGGGGCCTACCTTAGAGGCAAGGCTCTATACACTGGAGTACTTTTGATGTGTCCCGTCAACTCGCAGAGCGAGGCGAAGCTTGCTTAGTACGCCGTCTCCCCCGCCCACGGGCGCGGTGGCTCGCAGGATGAGGTGAAGCTTGCTCCGCCTTACGCCCGCTCCCTCGCCCATGCGTTCGGTGGCTCGGAGGACGAGGAGAAAAAATTACTACTCCCTCCGTTTACTCCTCGTCCCTACTACCTTGGTTATGGAGATTATATCATATTGTTTGGAATATATATGTCCTTTAGTAGATTTCAATATGAACTACTAGTACATACTCCAAACACTGATTTATATAGACGTATTTTAGAGTGTAGATTCACTCATTTTGCTCCGTATGTAGCACTCTCCCTCGCCCCTCGACCCTCGCCCACGTGGTGGACGTGCAGCAATTCATTCGGTCTCATATAGCTAGAACGATATATACTGCACTACCATTATTGCTCGACTTCCCGAAGAGGCGAAGAGCCAATCGCAAGGTTAATATTTTGGATATGCCAAGCGCAAGGTTATAGGAGAACGAGTAGTAGGTGCCGCGTCATTTATAAATAAAGTTTTTTTTCTTCAGTGGCACGTACGCAATATGATAGGTTCATATGGAGAGAAAAGGAAACCACTCCACTATATACATAGTCAGGACGGGCCAGCCTACACGGTTGCTTGCTGGGGTTACTCTCTTCACACTCTCTCGCACAAAACGACTGTGGCCACATCTCTAACATCCCGGCGGATCACGTCCGCTTAGTGAAGGGGTGGATGCTTAGTGTAGATGCGATGGCCGTCGCCGACGTCGAAAACCCACTGTCGGCACGTCCCGATCAGGGGTCCCCGCCGTTCTCTCTCACAAAGCCGGTGAGGTTGCCTTTGTCCCTTGCTCACTGCCGTGACGTGGGCAGTTGCCGCCTCCCGCCGCCCTCCTCAAGGTTGAGCTATGTCCCTCAGGTACAACTCCCTTTACAGCGGGCTTGCACCACTACTCCAGCTGCCCATATCACTCCCTGTGGATATTTCTCTACTTCTTTGCCCCGCACATACCTCTACTGGCTTCTACGTACTGTATTTGTGATGAGTTTATGTCTCATCAACTAGTCCTAGTAATCTTATTCTAATCACGGTTCTTCAATTTCTTTGCCACAGGGATGCTCATCTCGATTTTGGTGAAACTGCACAAAATGATCCGATGGTCAAAAGGTTGCAAACTTCATTTATTAGGAAGCTCGAACGTTGCCAGCAAATTGAAGCCTGGTCAGGGTTCACGGTTCAAGGGCTAGGGACTGCATGGATCATTTTTTTCTTTAGCTGCCTCTGTTCCAAAATAAGTGTCAACTTTAGTAGTAGTACAACTTTGTACTAAATTTTGTACAAAGTTGAGACACTTATTTTGGAACGGAGGGAGTACATATTTGCTATGATCTGTCAATCATTGAGATGCAATAGCATGCATGTTAGTGTCCTATGTATTTGATGAAATGTTGCAATGGGCAACCTTGGACGCAAGATACATGTAACAGAAGCTGGAAGCTTCATAGCATTGTACCAATTTATCTCGCTGATAAATTACAGTACGTACTATACTAGTACTTCCTCCGTTCCTGAATATAAGTCTTTGTAGAGATTTCACCATGAACCACATGCGGATGTATATAGATGCATTTTAAGTGTAGATTCATTCATTTTGTTCCGTATGTAGTGGAATCTATACAAAGGCTTATCTACTAGTAATAGCTAGCCCCCAATACTAGGAATTCTCTATCCTCTCCTTGAGCCACATCATCAAAATTGATGTAGCCGTTAGATGAAGTAAATCAGTCCATAATAGTCGTCTGATCTAGACGTTGAGAGGCTCCGCACTAAGCAACATGCAAGCATGCAGAAATACCGTGGCACATGCATGTGAGTGGGTTTTAAATCACATCAACATGTCTGCATGCAAGCATGCACCGGTAGCATGCATGTAAGTGATCTTTTAAGTCCCATTAACATGTCAAAAAGAAAAATATAATCCCATTATGCATTAGGAGTTGGTTGATCTTTTTTCCTTACGTGGGATGATCTAAATGATGATGGGAGTTTATTTAGTTTGGCTACCACATTTGTCATGCGGTTATAGAGTTTTTTTAGTTCTATGAAATCAATAATTTTGCGCAGAGAGATATATCGCTGTTCCGCGGCAACGCGCGGGGACTCATCTAGTAATATTTAGGAATAGAGGGAGTACTATGTAAAGAGTTAGGTGTCGCACGGTGATAGTGTGAGGTGGGCCATGTAATCACTGAGCCTGTGTGTTTTCACTGCTCTTGCACGCCTCCGCTGTAAGAATGGAGAAAATTGTAATCTAGTAGTAGTACCTCCTTTCGCCAAAAGCGTGGGACATCCAGCAGTCCTACCACCTCAGTAATAAAGACCAATGAGCCGTCAAATCACATAGACCCAGCAGTAAGTTGGATGGACGAAGCAACCATCACTCTTGCGCCAGTGAGAGGTCGCGTCCGCTCTGCCCGGGCATGAATGCGACACCGATTCTTTGGAGCGGTGCTGACCGTTTCGGGCGGGAAGCGCGCGCGGGCGATGGAGGGGCTTTGGGTGGGCCAGGCTGGTCAGGAGCGGGCATGGCAGCTGTCCGCATGTCTCTACCGCACACGCCCAGAAATGAGAGGATGCACCGACTCTCGCGGCTCAAATCGTACACTACACAACATCTCTCTGTAGGAGTAGGTCGATCTATCGCTCTCTCTAACACACACATGCTGTTAAACACACACACACACACACACGCACACACCTTGGTCCCGTTGCACCTTCTAACGTCACTTATTACACCTAGACGGAGGGAGTAGTAAGTATACGAGATACGGTGGCACACTGACTTAAGTCGAATACAAGTGCCCAAAATTTGTGTGCATGTTATAATAAGGACTCACTTAAAATAGTACGTGAGCGAACAGAGGGATCAATTGGACAGTGTTCCCGAGCAGTAGCGAGATGTGTGAGGTAAGATACACCGCTGGCGCTTTTAATTTTTCTTATTAATTTGTTTGTTTCACCCTCTGACTGGTGGGACCCAACATACTACGTGGAGAGAGGTAAGGTGACTAAGGCTACATTATTTCTACACCACTGTGGATAGTCTAACCACCAAAGCCACATGACACGATTATGATTGAAATCCCAATGACTCCCACACACAAAAAAAACACGGCATGCTTGTCACACGAATGCAGGAATGTATAAAAGGTTATTTCCCTCTCGTTGAACATAACGGGAGGGTTGTGTAGCTGGTTAGCCTGTTCGCTCATCAAACTTGAGGTCTCGGGTTCGAGAACTACACTTGAGCATAATTTGTGCCAGGAGGATTCTTTGACTGGTCAAAATGTTTTCTAGGGTTTGGATGCTTCACACTCTGTCTCCAGTATATATATACACGCTGGAGCCTCAGCGCTCGTAGTTGCTCTGTTCACACTCCCTCACCCTCTCCTGCTGGAGCCTCAGCGCTTGTAGTTGCTCTCTTCACACTCTCTCGCCCTCTCCACATCTAAACAAGACTCCGTTGGCCTCTCTCTCCCCTCACTGCTGCTCAAAGAGCCGGCAGGATCCGTCCGCCGGGAAGGGAAGCAGGCTTAACGCTGTCGCCATCGGCGAGGGACTACCGGCGCAGCTGTTCACTTTCCACCCAGCGGCGGCGCGGGAAGGCCTCCGACCCCTTCTTCTTCGCCGCCGTCCCGTCGCCCACCGAACCACGCCGCAAGCACCTTAAGGTATAATTTACTTACTCCACATGCATTGCTCTAGCTGCATGTATACCATGAATCTAGGACGTGGTTCAAAGAGGAAAGCAGTGGGGGAAAGTAGTGGGAAAAGTTGTATATAGCATGAATCTAGGACGTGGTTCAAAGAGGAAATGAAGGGGGAAAGTTGTATAGCATGAATCTAGGACGTGGTTCAAAGAGGAAAGGAATGGGGGAAAGTAGTGGGGAAAGTTGTATAGCATGAATCTAGGACGTGGTTCAAAGAGGAAAGGAATGGGGGAAAGTAGTGGGGAAAGTTGTATCGCATAAATCTAGGACGTGGTTCAAAGAGGAAAGGAAGGGGCGAAAGTACTAGGTTAAAAAAGAAAGGAAGGGACAAGGCAGTAGAGTTTCAGCAGGACTCGATTTGCTGCGCTCACATAGGGAAAGGTGTCTAAAGATAACAAAACTGGGACCAACACAAATATGCTCCCTGGTTGTTTGTTCTTTGTTGCAACAGACTGTGCATGACCACAGTACATCGGTAGATGCACATGGTGCTGGTGCGTCCACTGTCCCGTGCAACTCATTAGCTGTTGTTAATCTAAGGCCCAGTTTGGTTAAAAACTCCCTAGTCCCTACCTGCTTGGTTCCAGGGAGTAAACATGGACTAGAGGTTATTAAATGACATGCTAAATGACCATGTTACCCCTAGTAATGTACTAATAGAGACAAGGTGCGATGCGTGGCAGGGGCAACTGTTGGAAAAAGTCCCAAAAAGACTCCCTCGGGGTCTTCTCTCTTTAGTCCCAAATGCCCACTTTTAGTCCCTAAAAGTCCCTCCTGTTTGGTATAGATGGGACTGACACGGAGTTTTTTTAGTCCCTACACCAAAATGTCCCTGTAAACAAACACCCTCTAATAATGCCGCAGGAAAATTGATGCAATGCCACAGTTAAAAGCAAATTACATGTTTAACGAATTTTATTGTTAATATAATCTCTATGTTAATATTAATCAATGCCACCGTTTGAGAAATGCTACTGTCTTGCTTTCTTTCCCATTTAGATAAGGTAGATGCTTCTTTTTGTTGGCTTCTGTGTCATCCACCGTTATTGACCACTAATTGCTTAATTTGCACCTTTGTGTAAACAGGGTTATCTACTTCACCTCGTTGCCATTGTGACCTTTTGTTGCACTGCACAAAACACTTTTGTTTTAAGAGTGTTTTGTGCAGTTCAACCAAAATGTCACATCGACAATGTTGCTTGATTGCTTGATCTTAGTGGAACTGCACAAGAGGAGATCTTACTTCCTATCCGTTAAGGCGAATTTGCTTTAGATCTTCTTCTTGTGAGTTGTTTGAATTCCGCATCATGAGAGGTCAGTACTAGCCTTCTTTCGCATGATTCTGCAGTGTGCTTCATATGTTGTGCTACTTGTATGATAATGTTGCTTGATTTTAGTGAACTGCACAAATGGAGACAAGACTTCCAATCTGTATGTGCACCGTAATATCCCATTGAGGTAAGATAAGGATATTTCACAACTGCTGGCCTGTATTTTGCCACTTTCATCAGAAAATTAAGTTTAGTACTATACTTGTGCTCCCTAATTGACATGCCAAATCTTACATTGAAGGCGAAGCTTGTCTGTTATAGAACCAAGTGATGAAGGGGAAGAACAAGTGGAAAAAAACAAAAATCAACTCCCGGTGCTGCAATGAAGCACTTGAACTGTGATGACACAAGTAATGATATAGTTTTGCATCTTAATTTATTGCTATGGCTGGAACGAGCAATTTTTTTGCCACTGATTTGATGCCACTCTTAATGAAATATGTAATTATCTCTACTTGTGCAAACAGGGATCTTCTTTGAAGATACCATATATTTTAGTGGAACTGCACAAGAAGATGTTGGAAACATTAAACTAATCGAGGAGTATATAGTAAGCATGGCCACCACCGTAGATAGCAACAGATGGTTCCAGAGAAGTGCTTCATCTGTATGCTCTACACAATAAGCCTCCTGACAAAGGTTGGTACTCGCCCACTGATTTCATCCATATGATTGAGCTTTGTCATCTCTATTGGTGTTGTGCTACTGTTTAGATACTGTCATGAAAAAGTGGTATTGTCCTTGAGAAGTGCTTCATCTATGTTGTTTTAAATATTTCCTTTCCTTTTTTTCGAGCAAACAGGGATGCTAGCATTTAGTAGTCCTCTTGTCTTTGCACAACAGGATCATCTTCCTCTGAAGAAGAATATGGAGTACGTGAAGTGACTAGTTCCGATTATGCCAGGATGAAGAAGCCCTGTCTATCTTCTCATCAGAAGGAGCAGTTGAAGGATGGTTACATTACTCCCCACAAGACCAAACTAACTTCAGCTCAGAAGGACTGAGAAATCTCCATTTTTTTGCTGTGATGCGCGAGTACAATGTTGTTCTAGGATTCTTTCTGGTGAGTTCCATTTTTCTAAAAGTGTGCTCTACATGGACCATGTATGTGCCTGTTGAAACTGTCAATTCATAGTACAGTTTGCTTTATACTAATCACTTTTTTGTATTTGTGCAAACAGGGGTGCTCAGCTTGATTTCATTGGGAACTACACAAAATGTTCATGAATACATCGAATCATTCATTTCCACCACAAGAAAGGAGGTGCCGATAAGTTCAAGGCGTTGCAACATATAAGGGCGAAATCATACAAGCTACGCGCGAATTTGGTTGATTTTGGTGGAACTGCACAAAAAGAACAGCTGGTTTATTTAGCACGAGGTGCCATGTCAATGTCCGAACTGATGGCAAACCCTGCCCATTCCACAATCGTAGGCATTTGTATTTTGGAATGGGACAACCTTGTCAAATTTTGCTCATTGATTTTAGCAAGACATGCGTTTGATATTTTCGAATGGGACGCCCTTTGGTGTCAGCAGCGTCGATCAATTTTTTCTTTATTCTTTAGTTGTGTAGTAAATATTGCCTCTGACATGTGAGTCGCTGAGATGCATAATCATCCATTGTTTTGAATGTTCTCTATGAATTGCCAGGCCTGTGTGTTTGATTGCAATGTACAGAAACGCTAAAAAGCTGCTCAAACTCTTTGTACTCCTTCTGTTCCTTTTTACTTCGCACATTGTGAAAGTGCATACTTTTTTGTATAAGATTGGTCAAAGTAGAGATACTTTGACTGCAGACAAACCTTGTATGCACGACTAGAAAGGACCGGAGGGAGTACACGTGAAACTGCTGCAAATGAGGTGATCACCCTGGGAATAATGCTAGTACGTATTGTTTTGCATGTTCATCCAATGCCAGTGATACAGGAATTCGAACTAATCGAAATAAATTCATTCATACACGGTCGGATTTCATATAAACATGCCGGATTTCATTACATTTCATACATTCTTCAACTAAAAAGGGGTGCACTGGAGGTATAATTAATTAACCGAAGCTACCCACCTGTGTCCCGCTGAGCCGAATAGAAGCTTCAGTGACTTAACTGCAGGTGCAGTTGCATAACTGACATGTGGCCTGTTGGGCCCACGTGTCAGTCAGCCAACTGCACCAGCAGTTAAGTAGAAGCAGCGTTCTTCTCCAGCGCAGCTCCCGACTCCACGTCGCTGCCAAGAAGCTAACCGACAGTCAATGGTCAACCCGCCTAGCTTGGCTTCAGCCGGAGGGTAGCAGCGGTGGCCTTACTTGGACCCGAGCGGCGGCGATCTACCGTGTTCTACTCTTCCTCGTTTTCCGTGTGGCGCGACCTCATTGGCAGCGGGGCGGGGCCTTGGCGGAGCCGGCGATGTCCTCTGTCTTGTTGCCGGCGGGCGGCGCCTCAGCGGAGCGGTGGAAATCCTCCCCCACATTGCCGGCAGGGTGGGGCCTCGGCTGAGCCGGCGATGTCCTCTGCCTCGTTGTTGGCGGGGCGGGGCCTCGGCGGAACCGGCGGTGTCCTCTGCCTCGTTGTTGGCGCCGCGGGGCCTCGGCGGAGCAGGGCGTCGTCGACGCCAGCGGAGCGGGGACTCGTCGGAGCCGGCATTGTCATCTGCCTCGTCCTCGGTCTCGCCAAACAGAGCCTCGCCCGCTTCATCGCCCTCTTTGCTAGCCTCTTTGTAGGCGGCTACAGCCTCCGCCACCCGCATGCGGTACCGCCAGGGCTCGGGGCGGCCCTTCCGGGCGGAGCGGTACGAGTCGAGCAGCGCCTCCTGCTCCGCCCGCTCCACGGCGATCTGCTCCTCCGCCTGCAGGTGCTCCTGGAGGAGATGGTGGTTGTAGGCGGCGTCGGCCTGTGCCTCCCGGAACTGCTCCTCACGCATCTGCCTCACCCTGTCCATATATTGGGCACGGGCCTCGCCGATGGACATGGTGCGATGCACCGGCGAGGATGGCGCGGAGGAGGGGGTTGGCGCCGGATCATCGACTACCATGTTCTCCATTGGGACGTCGTCGTCCTCCGGCTGCCTGCCGACCAGCTGGTCGGCAGCAATGGCTGCCATCTCCTTGTGGTCCGTCGTCCGCCCGTCCCGAAGAGCGCTGGAGCGGGCAGAAGCCATGGTGGGCAGTAGTGGTGTGGACAGGGGAAAGGGAACGGATGCGGATTACTGCGGCTATGGCCGGCGCAGCATTTTATATAGCAATGGTGGGCGGGCGGAGGGACGGACGTGTGGCGCCGGACTAGCCGCCTCGGCAACCGCGTATCATTAATGTGGGCGGAAGATGGACAGACGGACGGCACTTGTGTCGTTTGAAGGCGGAGCAATCACCTGCACCGGGAAGCGGGGCGGGCGGCGCTGACTGTTTTGGGCGGAAAGCGCGCGTGGGCGAGGAGATGACTTTACTTGGAGAGGATGACAATGGGGACCCACTAGGTCCATGGCCTCACGTACGCAAGTGCCTCCTTACTATAATTTATTTTGCTTCCTCCTAGTTTCCTGACATCACGGTCCCACACCAGTGTCAACCTATGTAGCAGTCAATAAACGAGAGAATTGCACAAGAAGCGGCCGACAGCTGGGACCAAGCAGCTCGAGCAGTATTTGTGTTTTTGAGGTGTGAGCACTGCAGAGTTTTTCGATGTTTAGCCCAGATATTAATTTTTCTCCTCTAAACAACAACGAAAACATCGCTGCAGGTATTAACTGGGCGGGCTGTGGCCCGTCTAGCCCAGGCCAGATAACCAGCCTAGATATTAATTTTTTTCAAGCTGAGAATGGCTAGCCCAGCTATACTTTTTTTTAGGAATACCCAGGCAAGGTCAAGTTGTTATTCTCCGCCCCGCTGGGCTGCAAATCTTTCCTAGGAGGGATGCATTAGGCTTAACAAGAAAATGGGCTTTAAGAAATAATAAATGGGATGTAATTATAAAAACTGGGCAGTAACTATAAAAAATGCACCAAACACGTGATTACTTTATAAGATATTATTTTTGGATATTGAAAATTTTAGTTTCATTAATTGTTGCGAGCGCAATGTTTCGTTGGATTTTTACGTAATATAAATTTATATTGAAATTGTATTTAATCTGACTAGAAATTTCGGGATAAAAATATTTTGGATCCCATCGAAATGTGGGAAATTTTATTGAATTCTGTTTTGAACGGTTGGTTGAAATGGGCTGTACTTTTAACAAACTGTAAATGGGCTGTAGTAAATTCCATTAGAATTCAAAAATGGGCTACACATTCTTACAAATCTCAAATGGGCTATAAGTTCACTGCCACACACTTCTGGCCTTACTAAGTTGACGCGTCCCCTAAAAAAACATAGTTGATGCGTATGCAAGGCTTTGTCAACTTATAGTCAACACACGGTTCTAGGAGCAGTGGCCGTTGGATGTCCATCCAACGGATGCCCTGCTTCTTCTTCAATCTCAGATATTCTAGCTTCACCCGCCCAAAAAATGATTCCTCCCCCTGACATCTGGGGCGCACCGTTTCGGAAGCAGACCTGTGGGCCTACTAAGTTGACATACCAAGGGCTTTGTCAACTTAGTCAATATAAACGATTCTAGCTGCTGTGCCCGTACGATGTCCATCCAACGGCCGTCGTGCTTCTTCAACCTCTGGTCTTCTTGTTCCAGCCGCCCAAAGTAGCGCCGGTTGTGTCACCTGCTCCTACCTCCCGTGGCCGGCTGTGCTGCCGCGGAGGCCTCACCGCCCCCTACTACTCCCACCGCTGGCTAGGCCATCCCTCCACTCACCCACACCCCCTGTTATTCTGCGGCGAGGGCAGCGCAGCCGAACCAGTGAACCCTCGTACTCCTCTCCGCGTGTGCATCCACTGCCGCGTCTTCCCCAGCTCCGCGTTGTCCCCTTCCTAGGCCTCACCGTCGTCCACCGCCCTGGTGCTCTCGGCGCGGCGTGGTCAACGTGGTCAAGGAACGACTTCCATCGGACGTGGACTGTACATGGAGAGGTTGACAGCTGGGTCCACGGCAGCCGCAAGGAAGTGCCTCCTTATTACGCGCAAAATAATTATTCCTCCACCTGACAGCGGGGACCCATCAGACGGGCCACCGTATTTCGTGAAAAAAATGATTCGCCCCCTGACTGCTAGGACCCACGAGCTACAGCTTCGCATGCAAGGAAGTGCGTCCGAAAAAAAAACGATTCACCCCCCTGACTGCTGGGACCCACCAGCTACATCTTCGAACACAAGGAAGTGCGTCCGAAAAAAAAAACGATTCGCCCCCCGACTGCTGGGACCCACCAGCTACACCTTCACACGCAAGGAAGTGCGTCCGAAAAAAATGATTCACCCCCCTGACTGCTGGGACCCAGCAACTAGACCTTCGCACGCAAGGAAGTGCGTCCGGGCAAAAAAACAAAACGATTCGCCCCCCCTGACTACTGGGACCCACCAGCTACATCTTCGCAGGCAAGGAAGTGCCTGAGAGTCGGGACCCACCTGGTCAAACCGTACGTAGCGTTGTCATTCTGGTCGCGAACGTGTACGTACATACTGGTTGATGTAGAGGCACACATGTGTCGTAGTAGAGGCGCGCACATGTGGTAGTAGAGGCGTGCACATAGCATGTACACGTACGTACAGCGGCCAGGGTGCAAGAAAGAAAATACGGCCACATATGTGTACATACCGGCAGGGTCTCGAATGCCTACTCGCGCATACGTACGGCCAGGGCTCGTGTAGATGGCTGGGTCGGAACGGAGAAACAACGTCGTCATCGTGTTCATGGGGAGGCAACGGAATGCGTCGTGTTCATGGGGAGGCAACGGAATGCGTCGTGTTCATGGGGAGGCAACGGAATGCGTCGTGTTCATGGGGAGGCAACGGAATGCGCCGTGCTCATCGGGAGGCAACTGAATGCGTCGTCTTCATCGGGAGGCAACGGAACCTGTGGGAGCCAACCGGCTGGGTCGGAACGGAATGCGTGGTTGTGTTCATCGGGAGGGCTTGGACGGAACAGGCGATGGAAACGAGGCCTGGCGTACCGCAGAACGGAGGAAACGGACCTCCTACGTTCGGAACGGGGTCCTGTTGATCGGGAGGGGTGTGGCGTACCGCAAA